>NW_027496366.1:0-210185 GCF_021521415.1 Bidens hawaiensis | reverse complement strand
GATCTCAGATCGAAATAGTCATCCTACTTTCATTATTGGAAGGCGGGGAAGGAAGCATCGAGAGCTTGAAGCTTTCTATGGGTGAAGTAATTATCACCAATTTGTAAATTGAAAATGGGCGTCAATCGAGCCATAAGATTTGAATTGATTCGAGAAACAACCAATCGGATTTATAATATTTAAGATGAGTTGAAAGCATCGTGAGATTGGCAAAGGATTTATGTCAACATTCATAGGAAACCATTGTCATTGGAAAGAGGTGACAAGGCATTTTTAAGGCATCACCTTAGAGAGGTGATATGAGGTTTTCCAAAACCGAAAATAGCTCCTTAATATATTGGGCCTCATGAGACTATCTCCATGATTGGTCACTTAGTTTATTGATTAAAGTATTCCAGGGGCTAAGTACTATACATGATGTTTTGCCATGTATACGGATTGAAAAGTACCTAAGCGATGAGGCAACGAAAGTACTAGTAATGGAGGTACTCATAGAAGTCATACTTGATATCATAAATAATTCCTTAGAGATAGTAGACGGGAAAACTAAACAGTTTGGGCACACCAAGCTTTATTGATTAAGATTAAGTGGAATTCACAGCGAGGACCAGATTATACCTGGTAACGCGAGGGTGTATTCTGAAGGAAAAACCCCCACCTTTCTCTCGGAAAGGGATAGTGAGCGTGTAAAATTTCGAGGACGAAATTTCTTAACGGGGGGAGAATGTAACGATTCCGACGAAACCCGGTATACCCTAACCGGTAGACAATAGTTACGTCATACTTAATGTCTGGTACATGAATTACCATAGTAATTAAACGAGAATACATGGTTCACTGTATTGATTGTACGTGAATATATAATTCATCGTATTGAATATGCGATTAATCGATCGATAGTTATTGAAACCCGAACGAATCGAGGGTTCAATTATAGACGAGATATATGATATTTAGTGATTTTACGAAGCATTAATGCTTCGGGATAAGTAAAGTACGGCACAGAAAAAGAATTTCGATTTAATGGTACGACGGTACATTAAACGAAACCTTTAATACCAAACCGGGCAAGAGACAATCGATCAAGCCGAAAAAGATGCGCGATAATTAATAATATGATGTTTTGAGTTAATAAATGTCATGGTTTAAGTTTTTAAAGTTTTTAAATCGGTTTTATATAAATTTCATTTTTAGCCGAAAAACAACCGTTTTGGCCTCGTTTTAAGCCGAATTAAACGTTTAACCGAGAAACGAACTGAACCAGATTATCCAAAACATTATCCGGATTACGAGAATCCAAACATGTGGCCTAAAATGAAGAGGTGGGTCCCACCACACCCCTCCAAGAGACCGATCGGACCACCACCCCCACAAACCCACTTCATTTTTTTTTCACACAAACCCATCCAACAATCTCCAATCCTCTCAAGATCATGATCCAAAACCGAGAGTTTTTAGCAAGAAAACAAGGTAAATAAGCGAGTTAATCACGTTTCCATCTTCGTTTCTTGAGTTTGTTTGCAAGAAAATGAGGTTTCAAAGATGAAAACCGATTCTTGCATGATCAAGTGATGTATACGGGTTATACAAGGGATCTTGGTCCAAGAAAGGAGTTAAACAAACAAAAAATGAATTTTTACGGTTTAAATCTTTGTTTTTGAATCATAACCGAAACCATGAAAGAAATAGCTTGATCGTGAGTGTAACTTGCTTGGTATTGTGGTATGTTATTTGTAGGCTCTGTGTTTAGTGGTAGATAAGGCGGAAAGACGAGTTTGTAGCTTGTAGTGGCGGAAAACGAAAGGTATATTCGGTTTATGTCGGTGTATGTGTTTTTGGACAGATTGTTGGTCGTTTAGAGTTAGGTCATGAAATTTTACAGGGATGTTCTACACATGAAAATAAGAGTTCTGTGAATTTTTGGTAATTTTTGGATAAAGGATGAATATTTGGTGAATTTAATGCTCGGTTTTGGCCAAAAATGATGAAAAATAGTTAAATATCATGAAAAATTCTGGAAAATTGCAGATAAGCTTTTTATATCATGTATAAGTCACACAAAAAATTTGAGGTCAGTCGGTGAAGTCTAAGTAGGCTTTTCGGTTAAACGAGTTCTTGGGGTTTCTAGCTCGGTTTTGGTGAAAATGGCATGTAAAAGAATATTTTGGTTCTGGAAAAATTACAGGGGACTATGTGGATGGCAGGGGACATCCAGGAGAAATTTGGGATTTTTCTAAGGTCGTTTGCTATTTACGACATATTTAGTGTTTAAATGGTGTTTAAAAATAGATAAATAAATTTTAAATATAAAATTTAATTCTGGAAATATTGCTATAAATTTCCCCACTGTCAAAATGTTATTTTTGCAAAATTTCAAGATCCGAGGTTAAACGGATAATTAATTGTGCTAATTATCAAACTTTTAAGGTTAAAACGCGTAAACCGGTGAAGTTCGCTTAAGCGAGCTGACTGGTGTATAAAAACCCTAAAAATGAACTATTTTCATATAATTGAGTTAAACAAGTAAAAATGAATCATCCGAAAATAATTCGGATGATTTGGGTATTTTTAACCGATTTAACAGTTTCCGGTACGCCAAATACGGAAACGGGTCCCGCGGCCAATCGGGGCGTCTAAACCGAGCTCTAATTTCATCACTTTAATTAAATGATCAGTCAACGACTATTTTCGGGTCGTGTGTGACCAAACCCATTTTTGGAACGTAAAAAACGAATAACCGTGCTAGGCACGCAAAACTAGAAAAACAACTAATAGTAATTATGACCATGAACTCTAAACGATATCACAATCTGAGTCCGGAGAAGTGTTTATGGGTTAACCTTGCCCCCAGAACGGGTACAGTGCTGGGTTAACAGTGCCCCCAGATGTACCGGTTAACTTGGTTAAAGTTATATTAATAATAAGCGTATAGTAACGATCGTAGGGATCATATTACAGATTGGACGTGTTAACTGATAATGATTGTTGTTACCTGCTTGCATGTGCTAAGGTGAGTTTCACGAGCCCCTTTTTACTGAACTGTTTTAAATATTTTCCCGGGGCGGAAAGCATGTTTCTATCAAAATGTTTAAGTACATGCTGATCGCATGGAAATGAACGTATTTATATAATATTTATTGTACGGGAATCGTACGGTAATGTATTAAGATGGTAATTGTCTGAGTTGTTAACATTGTAAGGCCCGAAACAGTGTTCTGGGTTAACAGTGTCCCCAGAGGTTATTAAATGGGTTTCTGGGTTAACAGTGTCCCCAGAGTGTATTAAATGTGTTTCTGGGTTAACAGTGTCCCCAGAGGTTATTAGATGTGTTTCTGGGTTAACAGTGTCCCCAGAGGTTATTAAATGTGTTTCTGGGTTAACAGTGTCCCCAGAGGTTATTGGATGTGTTTCTGGGTTAACAGTGTCCCCGGAGTGAGTACAGTACTGGGTTAACAGTGTCCCCAGATAATATTATATTATGATATGGATTTATCATGGTTTTCTAAAATTGTGAAACTCACCAACTATTCGTAGTTGACCCGTTTTCTCACATGCTTTTCAGGTACAATTTAGATGAAGTGATTGCTTACGTGCTAAGTGCTTGATGTGTGTAAGATTTGTGTGCGGGATGTTAGGATACATTATAACAGATAGAATTATGAATCGTATTGTATGATGTGTGTATCACCTAGACGGTAATGAAAGATGAGATAATGAAATTTTGAAGTATATTAATGCATTCAGTTTTCTTTATAAACAATGTGGTTGATATCAGAGGTGTCTGTCGCATCCCGTTTACGTTTCCGCTGCGGTTGCGGGGTGTTACACCTTATAAGTCAATAAACCTTGATCACTACGTACAAAAGTACAAATACACTTCTGACTTGATCATCCACGCTGTTAGCCATGTGGGGGTCCCCTTGCTTGCGTCTCCTTACCATTAAGAAATGGACCACAAGGGACACACTACATGTAAGCCGTACAAATGAAATTTTGCATGCTCACCTATGGTGACGGGTTGGGGTATTGCTTGATAACGGGGGTATGTCATGTTGTGGGGAACACTATCTATAAAGTAATTGTACCTTAATTGTATCTAATGGCTGCTTGGTAGACTTTGATTCTTATACTTAGGTGGATAAATAAGAGTAAGTGTGAGGATATTTGATATACATCTATTTATACATCTCGAATCCCTTGTAAAGTTATGTATGTTTAAGGCTTTGAGTTCGTTTTAGTTCGTGTTTTATTGATCTTTTATTAATTTTGATTTTGAGTCAAGTTTATTATATATTTATCATGTTTTAAATCTTTTGATGTCTTGCATGTTAAACTCTAATTCTTTCTATCATTTCATGTGAGGTTTAAGTTCGTTTTTGCTCATCATTGGTTACATGATTAGTTCACTTAGTGTTTTGATTTGTTTTCATCTAGATGGTGGCTTGTGAGCCAAGGAAAAAGAAGGCCTAGAAGTTTCTCATGGTTGCTTGGAAGATAAGGAGGATATCTAGCATGATTGAGCAATAATATATAAAGAAAATTCATAGCCCCTTCCCATGCACGCCGCGCCGCGCGGCCAGGGAGGGCTAGCTTGGTCGTGCGGTGCCTTTAGCTTCTGGTCCATCAGTTTTCGCAAATTTGCCCAACATGCACTATATAAACATGTTGTTGCAACCCTAGCCGTTTTGATGACTTGTTCCAGCCGATTTTCAGAGGAAGAAAGCAAAGATTGAAGGTTTTTGAAGCTAGGAATCAAAGAGGATCAAGAAGTCTTTCAAGGAGGTGTTCAAGGATCAATCAACAAGGGTCTTATTGCTCTAACTTTCATTCCTTGTCCACTTTTTCTATCATATCTTTCTTCTTTGTTTTTAATATTTGTTTGGGATTATTTTTAATAATGATTCTAGGCTAGACTTCATGTCTACCTAGGTTTAACGAACATTTATTGACTTGATTCTTGCTTTGGACGATTGTTTTGATTATGGTTTCGTTAAATTAATAGTAAAGACTTGATTTTGCTTTCGTGATGCATATGAGTGTTTATTATCTTGGTTGATTATTAACTATTGCTTCACATGGATCTTGTTTTCTGTTGATTGTGTTCTTTAGATATTAGGGATCATGTTTAATCAATTACTTGGTGTTTTGATTATTATGATTGAATATGCCTATTAGATCATAGAAGCTTGTTGATCGTTGATTAGGATTTTGAATGTTCTGCTGAACTCCAATAGCTGTGAGGTGAGGAGTGGTTCGTGTGTCTTGCTCAATCGCATTCTAGGTTAGATTCGTGACAATATTCTTGCTTGGTTATTGTGTTGATCCTTGTTCATGATGTCATGTTTTAGCTTATCAAGTTATCTAGGGTTTAGTGTTTCGTGAGATTGCTTGCTTTAGATACTATTAATTAACCTTAATTGATGACTGTGAGGAAATCAATCCAACTGATTGCTTAATAATCTAATAGTTATTCTTTAGGATTTTACTTGATGAGATCGAGGGTCCTCTACGGTTTGTTAAATGAATATGTTTAAAGATTAGTTTCCATATCATGTTGGTTGTCCATTGCTTGATGATTGTTGATGCTTGGGATTCTTACCCAGGTAGATTCCTTCTCTTATTGGTTTCGATCTTGTGTGTGATTGCTTGTTTTTAGTTTAATTGTTTATTTACTTTCTTAGTTTAATACTAGTTTAATAAAAACCCCCGTTAATCTTATTTAATAAATAGCCGTAATTTGTAATTGAGTTTAACTAGGTTAATTAACGTAATTTATAGAGTCTTGTGGGTTTGATATTCCGGACTTACTTAGCTTTAGTACAACTGATCGGTTCACTTGTCGGTGTTTTGTGTAGTTGAGTCTTAGGTCTAGTTTTTATTACTTGTTTAATTTTGTTAATATTTAAATGACTGTTTTTAGCACATCACAGATCATTGGCCGTTATAGTCATACCAAATTAGAATATTTATGTTTTTATAAAAGCACATATCCCTAGGTTTGGGTGGAGTTGAAAAATATCATACACTTTAGTCTTTAGTGGACATGTCTTATCCAAAGAGACAATTTCTGAAGCAATGGCAAGGGCCAACATGGATAACACCACACGCCAAAGTTGGAGAATGATGGTTGAAAAAATGAATATCATTTAACAAAAAAATCAGCGTCCATTCCGTCAGCTATCGTAACGCCGCGTAACAAACGTTCTGACACCATGTTAACAACTTCCGTATTATCTGCGATGGACCAAGTAGTTCTCGTGTAAGCACCTACAAGGGTGGCAGGGGCAAAATGAAGTCGAAGTTCATCACTTAGGTGCTCCGGCACGCTATACTCTGTCACCGTGGGCAATGTAAAAAACATTGGCGGGTCAAATTCTGTCTCGGTAGGCCACGAAAAAGCTTTAGTGTATTGATTACGACTTCCTAGCACGCAAGAAAAGCTCTGGTTGCTTGCTTGCGACTTCCCCAGCCACGCGGGTCTATCCTAACTTCCGCGGACCACGCGAAAGATCTGATCAAATATGGAGGATCATTTTCAGCTTCACAGGCTGCGGAAAAAGCTTCCGTGGGTCATACATCTGCTTGCGTGGACCACGTAAAAATCTCCGAGGAAATTGTGGGTCGTTTCTAGCTTCTTGCCAGTCGCGAGCTAATCATCATTGCGGAACAACCGTCACTCATATACTCACCTTTAAGGGACACGAGAAATCTCCAGCGGGTTATCTCCACAAGACACATCAAGTTAATAGGGGTCCACGTGCAAACTCGGCACACCAGGAATCCATCATGGCGGGTCGGATGTATGCTCCACTGTGCCATCAACAAACATGGCATATGGATGACGTGTTCACGACGAGTCAACTCCGTTACCATGCATGTACGTAACCGCGGATTAACACCCCGCACCTCCGCCATTGCAGCGGGTTGCATGCAAATGTCACCACAGCAGGCCGCGTGTGCGCGATGCTGGTTCACCTCCGCTACCGCGGGTCATATTGTTATGGGTCATTCATACGTTCCGCATTAAATCATGGAGATTCAATAACTTCTTCAAATGTGCCAACAACAACTTTAGTGGACCACATAAAAATTCATCATAGAGGGTCGCATGCGCGCTCCCGGAAATTCTACTCCATAGCAGGCCGCATGCGTATCCCATACGATTAAACTACGAGAACATCCATCACTGCGGGTCATCCATGAACACCGCCGGTCCCTACTGAACCATGGCGAAATTATATTTCTTCAATTAAAACGACGGCCATGGATGCTCAGTTTCAACTTAACAAAATGAAAATGCAGTATATATACATGTAGAGATGACAAGTTAAGTGGTGGAGATCTTGGTTTTCTGGAAAGAATTAATTACCAAATTTTTAAAACAACCCCCTCAAGTTTTAGATCATATTTATTATGATCTTAAAATACCAGAGGATTTAAGCTGTTGACGATTTACCCCTTCGGGTTACTACAAGATATGACAAGGCTGAAATCAAATACTGAAGGCTCCCTTTCTTTGAATGTGTTATTTCACAAAAAAGTAAGTTTCCCAACAATCTCTAACTTTTTGCCTATATTGATTTTGATATATATAACACAGCAAAATCAAACAAAACTAAAAGTTTGAGTATATAAGATTTACTTAAAAAAATTGCACAAAGATTCAAGTGCTTATATTAATGCAAAATATATGGCTACGTGCCAGACTCAAAGGTTGGGAATCCTTATAAATCCATACGACTACGGGCCGGACTCAAAGGTTGGAAATCCTTATAAAACCATACGGCTATGCGCTGAACTCAAAGGTTGGGAATCCTTATAAACCCATGTGTCTATGCGCCAAATTGATGACATGTGTGTCATATTTGGATGGAAGACATCCATAAATAAGGTTGGGCACACCTCAAAATACGCCCTAGGATGGGAACCTTATAATACACCCATATGGCTATGCGCCAAATTTATGTTCTGCGTGCCGAAAGTGACCCGCATGTCATTAAACATATACCTGGCTTGCGTGCCGGAAGTGACCCACGTGTCATTAAAGTTATACTTGGCCTGCTTTGTGGAAGTGACCCGCATGTTATTTTACAGGCCCACATGCCATATTTTATATATTGTTGGTCTTCGTACCAGTTTATGTTTAAAGGCCCGTGTGCTGAAATCACCTTTATGATTTAAAACCTCTTACAACCCAAAGTAAATTAGACGCACAGAATAAAAGATCATAATAGAAAGCATTGGGTCAAAAAAGCACTACTCCTCACTCCCGAGCATTCCTCATAACTACAGAACTCCACCTAACCGCTTGCACGCCCAGGAGAAGCACAGGACTGGAGGACTTGTAGGTGTAGTGTACGTTAAACCCGGTACGACCTTTTATTTAATACTCTATATATTATGTTTATTACATTATTATTGTCTACTAACTAGGCCCATTGGGCAGGGGGTTTGTGGAGGTAACCCCTAACCAGGCTTAGCATAATAAAATTTAGGGTTTTATGATGGTAGCCATGGAGTTCCTATATATGGAGCCTTCATCATTCATTTGAAGGACCTTCACTTGGACCCTTGGCCTCAAACATATTTTTGTGTCTGTAAATAAGAGGAAACTCTTAGCAGTCACCTCCACTCCCCCACTTTTCCATGACATATCTCAAGCAACCGGAGAAGAAGGCAAAGTCGTCGGTTCATTCATCTCGAAGACCGGGGAACATTGTTGGGTCAATATTAGTTGGTTTGTACTTAGTTTTGTGTTTGCTTTTGTATCGTGTTATGTGCGTGTATGTATACCGAGATCCTTGAGGCCTCGGTGGGCTTTTGGGCTTGTGTTGGGCTTGGTGTAGTCTCTATATATAGTTACAACATATGTAGGGTTTTGAGTTGGTCGTTCATTAGAGTTGTTGAACGAGTTATTATGTAAAAAGTGCTTAAGCACCCGACGTTATTAAACGTGTGTTTCGAAGCATCATCTTGTGTTCTTTATGTTTTATACTTGCTTGTCTTGAATCATCTTGTGTTATATTCCACAATAAAATATAGATTATTGATATCACATTGAAAGATCCGGCTCAGGGACTTACAATTGATATCAGAGCCTATTGACCTATTCTAGGTGTTAGTGCACGGTTTTGCCTCTCGAGTCTTTGTATTTATCTTTAAGGTATTTTTCGTTTTGATTAATGTAATAAAATATTAAGTTATATTGTAGTTCGTTAAATGTAAGGTCTAGTTTGCTAAGGATGTTTAGCGAACTAAGACTTAAGTTAGTTTCTTCCTGATTTGTTAAGGATGTTTAACGAATCAGGAGATGATTCGTTACGTTATTTATCTATTTATGTATGTAACGAAGTAGTGTCTAGTTCGCTAGAGGATGTTAGCGAACTAGACCTATCTTCTATTTATAGTGAACTCTGTTCACATTTTATTTAAGTTTTGAGAGTTAATTAACAAAGTTTTGTCAAAATCTCTCTCGATCTTCATCTTAATATTATACACTCATACACACACTAATACTGATAATATATATAATATAACATATAATCAAACGTAACTATGAGCTAGATCCGTATTTAGGATTAATTGTATTCACACAGATCTAAGATCTGGTTATTGATTAAGAATTGATCCAGGAACAAACAAGTGGTATCAAAGCTTTCGGTGCTCTTGATTATGCTTGATTTGACTGATTATAGATATTATTAAGTTGTTTTTGGTTTAAGTTGGAATACAGTTTGAATTTGCTTCAGTTTGAGCTTGAATTGGTTGAATTATGGAATGTTTGGATTAGGTTGGTGATTGTTAAGGTATTGTTAAGGTTCGGATAATTGGAATTGGATATTGGTTGAGTTTTGGATTGTTTTGGTTTGAATCTGAGTTGGCCGAAAAACAGAGAGTGGTTTTTGGTCAATTGGTTATGATTATGTATGAATTGGGTTACGGGAATTGTTGATTTGGATCTGTGATTGGTTCGTGAGTAGTTTGGTAGTTTATTTGTGAAATTTGGTTACAAATTGAGGTAATATTACGGATACGAGTTTCTGGGTTTCTGGGTTTGATGTTCATCGTTTCCAGAAAATCTGGAAATCTTCCTTGAAGATTTGAAAATATGAATATTCAATACTGATTCGTTACTTTCAGCATTAATTCGTTATCCAGTCAATTTAATTCGTTAACAAATTTTGTCAATTCGTTATGAGTTATAATTGATTCGTTTAATCAGTTCGCTACTCAATTCGATTCGTGTTCAACAGATTCGTGTGACACGTGGTTACCTTTGGATTTGTGTTATAACAACCTTTGCCCCGTGGCATTATGTGTCAAAGTTTGTTACAAACGGTTGTAACAACCTGATTCGCTATAGGTTGATTCGCTATCAACTGTAGCTTGTTCGTTATCTAATTCTTTACAGGAAACCTTCTAGTTCGCTAAGCTTGCACTTCGTGATTGGATTAATCAATTCGTTAGTTTGACTGATTCGTTGACCATCTGTTTCGTGGTCTGACTGATTCGTTAATCTTCTAATTCGTTAATCATCATATTCGTTACTTAATTCAAATCTGATTCGTTACCTGATAAACCTCAACTTCGTTAAGGTTTGATTCATTCATTACTGTTCACAGTTCGCTTTAACTGTTCATAGTTCGTTACACTGTTTACAGATTCGTTAACTAAGTTTAATTTTAATTCTTTAAAGTTTCAAACTTTTACAAAAATGGCTGGTATGTACGCACTAGCTTCCCAAAACATGTTGATGCAACAAATGTTGCAACTTGATACCGAGATAGGTTCACATTCGAAATGTCCAAGGTCGATGAAATTTAGCGATTTTGCTAAATGGGAACCCCGTTTTCGTGCTCACTTGGGTTCTGTTCACCCTGATTGCTCTTATTGCCTAGATGAGGTATATATGACACCAATGATTGGTGATGACACTATTGGTTTTACTCCCAAATCTATTTCTCAATATTTACAAGAAGAGAAGAAAGCATTAGAGAGCGAGATAAAGGCTTATTCTACTCTTACTATGGCTTTACCCGAAAATATCTTTCATCAAGTGGGTAGCATAAAGAGATGTGCTTCCTTATTCTAACATCTTCGTATGAGAAGTATGGGGAACACCGCTTAGAGTAAGAAAGTAATGCTCAAGTTTCAGTTTTGAAACTTTAATCTATTGAAGGGTGAAACAGTTGAAGAGATGATTACACGGTTTAATCACTTAATTGCTGAAATGGACAAGATGAAATTGGAAGTTTCTGAGATGGATAAGATTGACACTATTAAGAGTGTACTACCAAGTTTTTACTCCACATTTTTAATGGTTCTGAAAGAAAATAACTATTTCTTGAATGAAGATTTGACTGCTATTGAATTCTTGCAAAAGATTGAAGCAGGAGAATATGATCTTAAGTGTTAGAAATCATCCAAGGATAGCCAAGATCTTGCTTTCTATAGTGGTATTATGCCTCTAAGTTCAACTATCTCTCCGATAACTGCATTTCTTACCCAAGCTGTTAGTGAAAATGAATCAGCTATCTTTAATGATCCAAGAGCATGTTTTTACACTACTGATAATTCTGGATCATCTGGTGGTTCTGGAAGTTGAACTACTACTAATCCATTTGCTTCATCACCTAGCGTCAACATGAAAGAAGCTGAACAGAATTTTGCTTTTCTAACAGCCTTCATGTCTTCATATGAAAACTTGGTAAGTAGTAAGATTGCCACAAGTGATCTAACCGATGAGGATTATGATCAGGTTGATCCAGATGGTATGGAAATCATGGATTTAAAGTGAAACATGGCTATGATTGTCCGTAAAGTTAAAAGATTCATGCAGAGAACTGGAAAAGATCTTCAGGCCTTAAACAAGAAATTGGGATTTGACAAGTTGAAAGTGAAATGCTATAATTGTCAAGAATTTGGGCATTTTGCAAAGGAGTGTGACAAACCGAAGAAAGAGTATACTGGTCCTCGTAGTCAACATCAAAACTCTTCTACACCACGAGGTAGTGATGCTGAAAAGAAACCGTCTACTTCTGGGTCACAGGCAATGTTAGCTGATGGAAATGATTGGTCACAACGACTGTTGTGTAATGATACTCAAGCTAATTTGGCTATGTTTTGGCTAACAAAAGATTTTCAAGATGCAAGTGCAAGTGAGATGTCTTCTGACAACGATTCTGGATCTGATTCTGACGACTCCTGTGAGAAGCCTCTAATGGTGTTTGCTTGTATGGCAAAGATCAATGAGGTTAGTCATTCTATCTCTGCTACTTCATGTGTTAAAGTATCATGTGTTGATTGTGAATATAACAAACCTAAGTTAGAAGCTTTGAAAAATCATATTGATAATCTTGTAAGAGAAATTGCTTCTCTGAAGGATACTTATCGACAATCTTTTGAGTCTCAAATGCGATCTCGAGAAAAGATTGAAGCATTGTCGACAAGTAACCACGATCTCAAGGCTGAGTTATCTGTGCAAATGACAATTAATGACCAAAAGTTTCAAGAAATCTTGAAATATCGTTCAAAGATAACCGAGCTTGAGAATGAGGTTCTTGAGTTGAAGAACAAATTGGGTAAATTTAGAAATTCTTCTTTTCTATTGAATGAAATCATTGAAGTGTCTGGAAAACAAAAAGATTCAAAGAAAGGTATCGGTTTTGTTGAAATTCCGCCACCTTTTCACAATGATTATAAAATTAATCCTTTTTCTAGAAAAGAAGAGGATTTGATTGAAAATGAATCTGTGATTTCTGAAAAATCTAAACCGGTTAAAACATAAACTGTTAAAACCCAAGTTGCTCCTTAAAAACCTCATATTGAAAGCAAAAAAGTCTTTGTTGAGAATGCTGACAAAGTAATTATCGAAGACGTGTTTGAACCTGAGGTAATACACAAGAATAAGAACATCCCAAGTTCTAATCATATTCTTTGCGAGCCTCAAGAATTTGAGGAAGCTGTGTATGGTTCAATCAAGTCTCAAGTGAAAACAAAAAAGAAACCGTGAAACCCAAACCAATGAAGGAAAAGAAGTTAGATAAACCAAAGATTTATGATGAGGACTTAATGCGTTTTATTAATCCTCCTAGTTCTAAGCCATCATCTGTTAGAGTTTTCAAGTTGAAAGGAATTGTCACAATGTTTACTGAGAAAGACATTCTAATTAGTATCATTAAACCAGAACTGATTGAGAGTGTATTTCACAATGAAACATCACAGGTTCAAGAACTTGAACGTCTGTATGCTCAAGCAAAAACATCAGCTTCTTCTGATCCATTGACTAAAGCCAAGCAAGTTTTAACACACACTAAAAAGATTAAATTTGTAAAGTCAACTGGAACAGATACTCTGAAAAGTTTTTCAAATTGCTCTAACTTAGATTTTTACTTGAAAAAGGAATCTGAGTTATCTGATGAGTTTGCTAAGAGCATGACCAAAAATGTGAGCCATCATCAATCTTCTGCATCATTTGCTCTAACTAATTCTCAACATCATCGTGTGGACATGCGAAGCTGTTTTCTTTGCGGTCAGCATGGTCATGTTGTGAGAAATTGTAGCCAGAAGAGCTATCAGAATCTTCATCCTTTTATCAAAGACCATTCCAAATCGGTTCCTTTGGTAAAAGAGATTCTGAAACGACCTGTGTCGTATGCTGATGATACTCATATTATGTTCTCTAATGTGAATCCTCGAAAGGTGATTCATGTTAATGAGACTCATGGTCAAGTAAAACCCAAGTTTATTCCAACTGCACCGTTATGCAAGAATGATAATTCAAATGTGGTTCAAGCAGCTTACTTAAGACGAAAGTCTAAGAAGCTGGTAACTTATTCACAAGTGGCTGAACAACAGTTGAATTCGGCTAAGTTTAAAATTTCTCAAGAAAACCAAAAGGTGCCCAAGACTGAGGCCTGGGCTGCCTTTTTGAACTAATCACTTTCTTTTGTGTGTAGGGTACATCTAAGACCATTTCTGGTGAAAACTGGATTATGGATAGTGGATGTTCTCGTCATATTACTGGAAATCTCAATCTATTGACCAACGTAAGAAACATTCAAGGAGGTTATGTAGCGTTTGCTGGGAATTCTGGGGGCATGATCACATAAGAAGGTGAAGTTTCGAATGCGCATATTACTTTTGAGAAAGTTAACTACTGTGACAAGGTAGATCATAACTTATTGAGAGTGTCGCAAATTTTCGATAAACAGTACACTACGATATTTACTGACAAAGGGTCTCTTTTCTTGAAACAGGGTTATGTGATTCCCGAGGACATGGTTGTCATGCGATCACCACGATCGAATGATATTTATGTCTTAAATATGAGCTCTAAAGTATCCACATCGATCGAAACATGTTTTGTCTCGAAAGCAACCGAGAAAGATTCGATTCTATGGCATCGTAGAATGGGTCAACTATATGTTTGAAAGATGAATTATTTAATGGCTAATGACTTAGTTGAGGGTGTCTCTTTGAAGAACTTTAAATTATCTGATCACTGCATAGCATGCAAAAAGGGCAAGCAGAAGAAGAAGTCACATCCTTCTAAGTTATTAAATTCCATTGATACTCCTCTTGAACGACTTCTTATGGATTTGTTTGGTCCTGTGAATCGTGCAAGTATTTCTGGGGATTGGTATTGTCTTGTGGTAACTGATGATTATTCAAGATATTCATGGGTGTTATTTATGAGTTCGAAATATCAAACACCGGTTTTGGTACAAAACCTTATCACCAAGATCGAATCACTATACAAACAAAAGGTAAGGAGAATCTGAAGTGATAATGGTACTGAATTCAAAAACATTATATTAGATTTCTTTTGTGTTAAAAAAGGAATTCATCGAGAATATAGTGCACCTTATGTACCTCAACAAAATGGTGTGGCTGAACGAAAGAATAGAACCTTGATTGAAGCTGCACGAACTATGCTCGCTGATTCTAATCTTCCCGTCCAATTTTGGAATGAGGCAGTGAATACAGCTTGCTATACGCTTAATCGGGTTTTAACAGTAAAACGACTCAAGAAGACGAGTTACGAGCTTTTGAACAATCGAAAGCCTAACTTAAAGTACCGGAACCTTTTGGATGTCCGTGTACTATGTTGAAGAAGGATGCGGGTAAACTTGAAGAAAAAGCTATCGACGGGTATGTCTTGGGATATGCATCTCCAAAGAAAAGGGTATTTAACTTCACGTCTGGTTGTGTTGAGGAATGGTACCATGTGGACTGTCAAAAGTACACAACTCCTCCTCAAGGGAAAGGTCCCGACTGGATGTTTGACTATGATAGTTTATTTAATTCATTTACTCCATTGACTGAACACATAGACGAAGATCTGGTTCGAGCATACTTTGAAGATCATTTGGTCATTCCAAGATTTTCAAGTTCTAATGATGTTGAAGCTCCACCTATAGCTCCTACTGAGGAACCTCATGTTGCTTCTCCAGCTGCCTTTGATAATGTATCTACTTCTTCTGATGATAAGCAAGTTAATGACCAAGTTATTGAACTTGATAGTGATGTTTCATCTCCTGAGCTTGGTGAACATTACACTAATTTATTTGATAATGTTGTTTTTCCTGAGAATCCTACTCTTCGGATTCATAGTTATCATCCACAGGAAAACATCATTGGAGAACTTGATGTGGGCGTTCGTACACGTCATCAAGTTGCTTCATCAAGTGATAATAATGTATTGTGTGCATATGCTGATTTACATTCATCGGGAATTGTAAATCTTGCAAAATTCACTTGCTTTCTATATCAAGTTGAGCCAACGACGGCTCGTAAGGCACTTGAAGATCCTTCTTGGGTAGAAGCTATGCAAGAAGAATTACAACAATTTGCACGTTTGGGTGTTTGGGACTTAATTGACAAGCCTCCTAGAGTCAAGAAAGCGATTCCGACTAAGTGGGTATTTAAGTGTAAGAAATACGATCGAGGGGTGATTGTCAGAAAGAAAGCACGTCTAGTGGTGCAAGGTTTTCATCAGCAAGAGGGTGTTGATTACACAGAAGTATATGCTCTAGTTGCAAGATTAGAGTCGATTCGAATCTTTCTGGCATATTCTGCTTATAAGAATATCAAGGTCTATCAAATGGATGTTAAAAGTGCTTTTCTCAATGGTGAACTACACGAGGAAGTGTTTGTTTTACAGCCTCCTGGTTTTGAAGATCCAGATTATCCAGACCAAGTTTACCGATTAAACAAGGCCCTGTATGGTCGTTACCCCCCCATTCATCAACATTCCATGACGAATGGGAAACATACATAATGAACTAATGTCCATTCGTTAAAGATCCTTAACGAATGGACTGCAAAAATAACGAAATGGCTTATTCGTTAAATATCCTTAACAAATGAGTCTATATATAACGAAATAGATGGGTTTTCCATAAATACCCTTTATATTAAAATAATAATAAATTACAACCGATAAATTACAAAGACTCGAGACGACAAAACCGTGCACGAACAATTTGCCACTAGTCCACCCACCAATTGTTCATAAGAATTCATAAATGCTCCCATGAGGCAAAAAATATTTTTCTGCTTCCTTCATGTTTACATTAGGCGGTGGTGTGGCATGAGGAACTGATCCTGTACCAAAACAAGATGAACTTGAAGATACATTAGGTTCATAAATAGCTTTTAAAGGAGCCTATTGACTTGCTCGAGAATATAAAGCAGTAATGGGCTCAGATGCACTCTTACTCACTCTGTTTTCCCACCATACAATGTTGGATCCCGATTTCCCATAGGTGAACCTTGACATTTTAACTCAAACTCAATTTCTTCTAGCTTCTACACAAAATCCTAACCAGTAAGCCTTTCATTTCTGAAATACTCATTTCCTGTGAGCACCATCAGATAAAGTTTAATACATTAAGGGAGCCGAATATTATTATCATATATTTATTATATACATATATTTAAAGGAATAATAGAGAAAATAAAAAGTTCAAAGACAAGAAAACAGTATGCCAGAAGTTCGGTTTAATAAGCGAGTGGTATAAAAATGTCACACCCCAACCTAAGGCGGAAATGTCGGGGCGTGACAATATCTATTAAATTTAATTTATCATTCAAATAAATCCAAACAACCTAGTGCATAACATTTAAAAATAGAAGCAACATGATAATTCCAAGTTTGAAATCAAATTCTTGATTTATTGTCTTGATAATATTTCTTTTAACATAAGCAATCCTAAATCTTCACCAATCCTGAATCATTTTAAACGGTAACCAGCGTATGCGTATAAAATAAAATAATTTTGTCAACAAAAGGTTGAATGAGTAAAACACCATTTGATTTATGATACAATATAATACAAAAATGCAAAACTGTTCCTGTTAGATAAATAATTAATCTAGTGAGCAAATAATGAGTGTAGGTAAAACAGTTGCCTTGCGAAGTCAGGGTTGGTTACTACGACGGTTGTATGATCATACTATTACTTTGATTATGATGGACCTATCTGAACGCGGACAATGAAGCAAATAAACATATAGCAAGTTAGGAAAATAATTGATATGCATACAAGGATTAAACAGTTTGCAAGTGTGAATACTATCATGGAATATTTTAAAGGTGACAATATCTATTAAATCTAATTAATCATTCAAATAAATCCAAACAACCCAGTGCATAACATTTAAAAACAGAAGCAACAAGATAATTCCAAGTTTGAAATCAAATTCTTGATTTATTGTCTTGATAGTATTGCTTTTAACATAAGCAATCCTAAATCTTCACCAATCCTGGATCAATTAAAAGGGTAACCTACATATGCGTATAAAATAAAATAATTTTGTCAACAAAAGGTTGAATGAGTAAAACACCATTTGATTTAAGATACAATATAATACAAAATTGCAAAACTGTTCGTGTGAGATAAATTATTAATCCAATGAGTAAAAAGGGGAGTGAATTACTCAATACTAAATAATAGATAAATATAATACGATACGCATATGTCCCCATAAGATTTAAAAATAAGTAAAAAGGGGAGTGAATTACTCACTTTATCAACTACGCAAGGTGATAATGATTTGTTAAAAAAAGAAGATAGATCACGCTCTTAGTAAATTACCGACGAGAAATCCTAAGTAACAATAATTGTGGAAATAAATACGAATTGAATAACGAATCTAAAACTAGATAGAGATTTGGAAATTTGATGATCGATTGCGTTATTGCGAAATTTAAGTTTTTCTTAAATTTATTACCACTTTATTTTTTTATATTATTACCTTTATTAATCAAATTTATAACAAACCTATAATCTTAATTATATAAGCTTATACTTATAAATAAAATACTCAAATAAATAATTATTTATAATTTTTGATAAATTAAATAAAGAGATTTGTTTTAAACATTTATCTTAAACTAGAAATACATTTATTTATATATCATTTATTTGTTTAAAATCCTTTAACTTAAAAAACTATAGTTGTAATAATTAAAAAAATTATATTTTTTTATAAGAACACATTTGTTTAGAAAATATATAGTTTTAACCATATATACATACATATATATATATATGTATATGGTTTTAACCATGATACAGAAAACGACTAGTTAACGTGTCGGTTTTATAAAAATATTGATTAATTATTGTTTTTATAATAGTTGTAATATAGTTTAAATAATTAAATATGTTAATATAATGATTAAATGAATTATTAACAAAAACAACTAAAAAACGGGCTGGGGGTGGCTCGAACCCACGCCCCCAGCCACTCCGAGCCTTAAACACCCACACCTTATCCAACTGGGCTAGTGTGTTAATTTGTTTAAACACTAGAATTAATTATTTATAAACTGCATACCAAACAACCCATTTAGAATATAAACCCTAGAATCATCAATCGGCCAGATCGTTGAGTGTTTGGCCGATTGATCATAGGGTTATTGTAAAGTGAATCAAGACGAGCAAAACAATATAATAAATTACCTATAAGGGTGATTAATAGATGGTTAATTAGATCAAAGAGTCGCCGGCCAGAATACGATTTGATAAAGGGCTTTAGTTGGCTCTGGTTATATGACCTTAAAGACGTAATTAACTGCGTTATAAAGATCTCTAGATGTATATTCCCAAATACGGCTAAGTTCAGTTAGTTATAATAGTCAAAACGTATCACGAAGATCTTGGTTTCTTAATTCTTTGCGTTGGTGAGCTCGTTTAGGCAAGGGGAATCAAATGCATAGATAAATTCTAAGTTTACATCGAATATTAAGGCACAAGAAATCCTAATTAGGTATACGGGTGCGATATGGGTCGGGTTTGATTGATGGGTTAAAGGATTTGGTATAATAATTTAACATATTTGCAGATTGGTTCTTTTTCTATGGATTTACAGATTTGTTTAGCGTTAAAATCATATATATTTCAAAGTTATTATATATAAATTAAATAAATATAATAAACAAATATAAATAAAATAATAAATACTCGATAGACGCGATATGTTTGGGATTTGATAAGAGTATGTTTGGTAAACTTGAGCTTGCGAGTGCGGGATTTGATAAGTTTGGGTTAAGTACGGATGATCCTGCTTGACAAGAGGAGCATTAATGACGTGGAATTTATATATTTGGACCTAGTGGGCATGGGTAATGTAGTTGGGTGAAATTATAGGTTGAGCTTGGTTAGCATGTATAATCTGGGGGCACATATCGCATAGATGATTAGGGTGTCCACAATGGAAGAAAGCACGGGTGGTAGGGGCATCAAGTTGGGCATAGGGTGTACAATCGGGTCTAGGAGCAGACGACACAAACTATTGCGGAACGGAATTTGCACTAGGTGGCACACGACAAGTATTAGAAAAATGACAATAACAGTTACATTAGGTGCAACAGCGACATAGGGATTTAATCGGGTGATGATGGTTATAAATGGAGCATAACGGGTAAGGACTGAAGTAAAGTTTCTTGTTTGGAATGTTGAAGAGGCTTATGGTTGGGTAGGATTGGTTGCAGCAAGGTTCTTACGTTTCTTGTTGAGACGATGGGTGGAGGTAGATGATTCGCAGTTACCAGCAGGGTGATTAGTGGAAAAGGTTGGACCGGTTGTATTGATGTTTTAAATTTTGGTTACTATCATAGGGATTGCAGCAGCTATCTCCTTGGCTACACAAGCGACCATGCGGTAGTCATGAGAAACAAATGATTGATGTTGAGGATGATGGTGGTTTCTTAGGGATGACATTCTACGATGACCAAACATAAAGATTCATAAGGTGAAAGATAAGTTGAGAAAACCATTTAAATAATAAAAGTTTAATTTTTTATATAACTTATAATAACTTTGATTTTATAACTAGGGAATTTGGGCCGTGTCATGAGTATTAAAATATTTTGAAGTAAATAAGTCAAATCATTCGATTTTTGTTTTTTTCAACTAAAATAGAGTAAATGAATAGACAAATTTTCTTCGGTAAGTTAGACTTCCCATGCGCCTTCCATGGCGTTACATGGCATTTTAAATGGCCCACCATATTAACGAGTTAAAAATAACTGGTGGGATGTGGAAAGTTCAAAGGAGGATTGGAAACTTCTCAACCTCTCTCTAAAAATGGCTAAGTATGGAAACCGAGCAAGCTCAAGCTTCTCAGAAAGCTTTTACTTGTCCTAGCAAGGTATTTTGCTTTCCCAGCAAGATTATCTTCTAGAATTCCTCTTAAGTGTTAAACCGAGCAAGGTTCACTTTGTCTAGCAAGGATGTTCCTCTAGTCAAGCAAGGTTTGTTTCCTAGCAAACTCTTGGCTAAAACCAAGCTAAAATCAAATCTAGCAAGGTTTATTCTAATAAACAGTGTTCCCAGTAAGCATGAAGGAAGGTAAAGAAGAAACTACCTAAATGCTTTTGTCGAGCAAGGTTCAACTCCTAGCAAAGCTACAGTGTTACCAGTACACTTTGTTTTGTTCAATAAGTTAATATTAACAAAGGGTTTAAGGGATTCCTGAAGAACAAGTTGGCTAGTGGGACTATATCGAGCAAAGTTTGAAAAGGTCAAGAAGATTGAAGTCTGCTAGGTTAATATTCTCTAAGGAAATAAAGTAAAGTCTGCCCATAGAACTTTTTACCAACACATTTCATGGTTACCAGGTCTGCTCGACAAAGATATATGCTGCAAAGCTTGCCCGAAGACCTGTTTTACACTTAGCATTTATTGTAATAGGTTTAATTATGTTCCAATGATTAGGGTTTCGAAATGGGGAATGTCAGATGTCAGGGCTAGGTCTATAATAGAAATATTACAGGGCATGCCTATGACACACCTGAACACCAGACATTTTAGCGAATATTGTGTTTGACGGCAAACCAATATCTTGTATGGAAATCTGCTGAACATCCTGACATTCCACCTTTATACCCTAATTGATTATGTTTGTAAACTTCGTATTATTAAATGGAAATCTTTTGAGTTATTGGTTGTGTTTGTTTCTTTAGTGTTCAGTCTGCAACAATTAGTGTGTTAGTATTTCTGCCATTAACATATTAGTGTTCTTCACAAAATAGTAGCCGTCGTTAACCTTCTTGTCAACACCTAGGTGTTTTGTTACAACAATCGTTAACCTTCTGATTTTGAAGATGATGAATGACGTCAGCTGAGAACTATTCCATTGATTTGTGACGTCAGCTGTCCAGTTCTTCATTTTTCCAGATCTACAATATCTGTGAGGTTTAATAGTATTCTTATACTCAAATCTTTCTTAAAATTTGTATCTTTCTTATACTCAGATCTACAATATCCAGTGGACATGCTCCTATTGATGGTAGACATGGTAATCAAGGAATTGAATATCAAGCCTTGTTTTCAATGTTTACAGAGTCATATAATGCTTTTGTGGTCAAAAACATGATTCACACAAGAGTGGTCCAAGAAGATTTAGAGAAAATTGATGCAGATGACCTTCAAGAAATTGACTTGAAAAGGAAAGCTGCAATGTTAGCCTTGAGAAGCAAAAGATTGTTCAACATAACCGGAAGATCTCTTGTGTTTGGTCCTAATGACAGGATTGGATTTGATAAATCAAAAGCAATTTGCTACAACTGTCAGTTGTGTCACACCCCTATCTAGGGCCTTGGAGTGCGACCCATAAGTTGGTATCGTGTTTGTAAATAAATCAGAGTTACGTTATGTTGCGGAAGACTTATAAAACTTTAAGGATCAAAAATGTAATTTATATATATATACAATCAAAAGACGGGAATTATAAAATACCCGTTTAAAGTTGTTAACAAAAGATTACTTGTTTTATGTTTACAAAACCACCATATTAAACTTATACAAAAATGAATCCGAGCCATCGGATATTAGTACTTCGTCATTTCCAAGCTCTAACTTTGTTCACCTGCAAAATGTAAGAAAATACGTCAGCAACGAATGCTGGTGAACACGCTGACGCAAAAATATTTCTTTTACTTTATTAACCCTCGAGACTACGCCTGCCTCGGCCCAACGTGTCTTAGGAATAACAAAGTCAAATAACACATTATAAATATGAGCCTCTACGCTAGGTCACCTCAGCAAACACCGTAGCGTTCGACTTAGTTAAGTACTCATAAATATACACATAAGGTCGTACTCCCTGTAGGAGAGCGTCCTACGACCAAGGGTGGTGCGATCATGCCCATACATCGCATAATACCTGTTAGTGCACGGTTTTGCGTCTAGAGTCTTTTTATTTATCGTTAACGTTATTGTTTATTAATTAATGTAATATTTAATTTATTTAATAGCCAGTTCGCTAAGTTAAAGGCTAGTTCGCTAGGGGATGTTAGCGAACTAGCCAAGTAATGTATTCCCTCCTGATTCGTTAGGGGATGTTAACGAATCAGGGGGTGTTTCGCTAATTTAATGTATGTAACGAAGGGGAGGATGGTTCGCTAGGGGATGTTAGCGAACCAGATCACCTTCTATATATAGTGAACCATGTTCACTATTGAAAAAGAGTTTTGAGTAAGTTTTGAGCTAATTAACGAACTGATGTTCACTCTCTCAGGCTTCATCTAATATTATACATACACTACTGATAACTTATTGATAATATATACACATATTTATAACACTGAGTCGATGTTAATTATGAGCTAGATCTAGTACTAATCGGATATTCACAGATCTGAGATCTGTTATTGTTATTGATTGGTAATCCGGGTTCCAACAAGTGGTATCAGAGCTGTTGGTGCTCATACACTTGATTTGGTGTTCATATTGTTATCGTTTTTATTAATTTTTATGTTTAAGCGTTTTTGAATCGATTTATGGTTAAATTGTTTGAATTATGAACAATTTGGACTGGATTTAGGTTGATTAAGGTATTGGTAAGGATTTGTGAGGTGGAATTGAGGTTTGGATTGGATTTGTGTGTTTTGGATTTGGATTCGGTTTAAGTCCGAAACAGGGGTGTGTTTTGGTCAAATCGGACTGGTTATCGGGAATAATCGATTACGAGGATTGTGGTGTTGAAATCGCGAGGTGATTACGAGGATTTTGATAGGTTGATTGTGCGTTTTGGTTGAGTAATGAGAAAGTATTACAGATTTGCATATTTCTGAGTTTCTGGGTTTCGAAGTTTGATGTTCATTATTCTGGAAAATTACTTTGAATGTTTGAAGATTTGAAGATGAACTTAATTCGCTATCATCTGTATGGTGATTCGCTATATGTTTATCTGTGATTCGTTATCAATTTTGCTACTTCGCTACCTAGTTCGTTAGCTAATTCGTGTGAGTTATTGGTTCGTGTTATCTAGTTCGTTAACTAGATTAACTGATTCGTGTGACACGTGTTCTTCTTGGGATTTGTGTCATAACAACCTTTGCCACGTAGCATAAGGTGTCAGAGTTTGTTACAAATGGTTGTAACAACTTGATTCGCTATAGTGTGATTCGCTAATCAAATGTAGCTGATTCGTTATCTTATTTCGCTAAGTATTCCGTTGTGATTCGCTAAACTAATCCTTTGTGATTCGCTTGGTCAATTCGTTAAGTTGACTTGTGATTCGCTAAACCTTCTTCTTATACATTATCTGTTTCGCCATTTGGTTGATTCGTTAACCTTATTTGTGATTCGTTAAGTTGACTTGTTAAGTTGACTTTTGATTCGTTAAGGTACTTCGTTGCTGATTAGTCTTAACTTTGTTAAGAGTTGATTCGTTAAACACTGTTCACAGTTCGCTATAAGTGTTCACAGTTCGCTATAACTGTTCACAGTTCGCTATAACTGTTCTTAGTTCGCTATAATAGTTCACAATTCACAACACAGTTCGTTAAACCTAGTTCTTTAAACTTGTTTAATTTTCAAATATGGCCGGTATGTATGCATTAGCGTCTCAAAACATGTTGATGCAACAGATGTTGCCACTTGATACCGAGATAGGTTCGCATTCTAAATGTCCAAGATTGATGAAGTTCAGTGACTTTGCCAAGTGGGAACCTCGGTTTCGTGCACATTTGGGATCTGTTCTGCCTGATTGCTCTTACTGTCTTGATGAAGTTTATGTGGCACCAATGATTGGTGATGATACTATTGGGTATACTCCTAAAGCTGTTTCTCAATACTCACAAGAAGAGAAGAAAGCTTTAGAAATCGAGATAAAAGCCTATTCTACTCTGACTATGGCATTACCAGAAAATATCTTTCATCAAGTTGGTAGTATCAAGAGATGTGCGTCTTTATTTCAACATCTGCGTATGAGAAGCATGGGAAACACAGCTGAGAGTAAGAAAGTGATGCTCAAGTTTCAATTTCGAAACTTTAATCTATTGAAGGGAGAAACAGTTGAAGAGATGACTACAAGATTTAGTCATTTAATTGCTGAAATGGACAAGATGAAAATGGAAATTTCTGAAAGGGATAAAATTGACACTATTAAAAGTGTGCTTCCAAGTTCTTACTCAACATTTCTAATGGTTTTAAAAGAGAATGACTATTTTGTGAATGAAGACTTGACGGCACTTGAATTTCTACAAAAGATCGAAGCTAGAGAATACGATCTTAGGTGTCAAAAATCCTCCAAAGAAAATCAAGATACAGCTTTCTATGGTGGAAGTATGCCTCTTAGTTCAACGATCTCTCCAATCACTGCTTTTCTCACTCATGTTGCAAGTGAAAAAGAATCAACTTTGTTTAATGATCCAAAAGTTTGTTTCTACTTTGCTGGTAATTCGGGTGGTTCTGGAAGTTCAACTAATACGAAGGAAGCTGAGCAAAACTTTGCTTTTCTGACAGCTTTTATGTCTTCATATGAAAACTTAGTGAGTAGTAAGATTGCCACAAGTGATTTAACAGATGAGGACTATGATCAGATAGATCCAAATGATCTAAAAATCATGGATATAAAATGGAACATGGCTATGATCGTTCGTAAAGTTAAGAGATTCATGTAGAGAACTGGAAAAGATCTTCCATCTTTAAACAAGAAGTTGGGTTTTGACAAATTAAAAGTAAAGTGTTATAATTGTCATGAATTTGGACATTTCGCAAAAGAATGTGACAAACCAAGGAAAGAATACACTGGTTCTCGTGGTCAAAATCAAAATACTTCTACACCACGAGGAAGTGATGCTGAAAAGAAATCATCTTCTTCTACAACACAAGCAATGTTAGCATATGGAACTGACTGGTCACAACGGTTAATATGCAATGATGTTCAAGCAAATTTGGCTATGTTTGGGTTACATAAAGATTGTCAAGATACAACTGCTAGTGAGATGTCTTCAGATAATGATTCTGGATCTGATTCTGACGACTCTCGCGACAAGTCTTCCAAATCAATGTTTGCTTGCATGGCCAAGATTAACGAGGTTAGTAATTCTATTTCTGCTACTTCGTCTATTAAATCATCATGTGTTGACTGTGAATCTAACAAATCTAAGTTAGATGTTTTGAAAAACCAAAATGATAGTCTTATACAAGAAATTGCTTCTCTGAAAGATACTTATTGACAATCTCTTGAATCTCAAATGAGATATCGAGAAAAGATTGACGTATTGTCGACTAGTAACCATGATCTCAAAGCCGAGTTATCTGTGAAAATGACAATTAATGACCAAAAGTTTCAGGAAATCTTGAAACATCGTTCTAAGATAACTGAGCTTGAGAATGAGGTTCTTGAGTTGAAGAACAAATTGGGGAAATTTAGAAATTCATCTTTTCTGTTGAATGAAATCATTAAGGTATCTGGAAAACAAAAGGATTCTAAGAAAGGTATTGGTTTTGTTGAAATTCCACCACCTTTTCATAATGATTATAAAATTAATCCTTTTGCAAGAAAAGAAGAGGATTTGATTCAAAAAGAATCTGTGATTTCTGAAAAAGCTAAATTGGTTAAACCTGAAATTGTCAAACCCCAAGTTGCTCCTCAAAAACCTCATGTGGAAAGTAAAAAGGTCTTTGTTGAAAATGTTGACAAAGTGATTATCGAGGATGTGTTTGAACCTGAGATAATACAAAAGAATAAGAACATTCCTAGTTCTAATCATATTCTTTGCAAACCTCAAGAGTTTGAGGAAGCTGTGTATGGTTCATTCAAATCTCAAGTGAACAAGGAAGAAACTGTGAAAACCAAACCAGTGAGGGCAAAAAAGTCAGTTAAACCAAAGATTTCTGACGAGGACTTAATGCGTTTCATTAATCCTCCGAGTGTTGGGTCAAAAGTTTGACCCAAATGAGGAGATTTGACCTAAATGAAGAATATGGAAGATTGGAATCTTCTCAACCTCCTCAGAATCTGCTAAGTATTGAATCCGAGCACACCTTGGGTTCCGAGCAAGCTTTTACTTAGCCGAGTACGAGATTTTGCCTCCCGGGCAAGGTTTACTTCAAATAGTCTTATTAAGTGGATATCCGGGCAAGGTATGCTATTTAGTGCATTCCCGAGTAAGGATCACTGATTTGGTATCTCCGAGCAAGGTTCACTTTGTCAAGCAGGTTTGTTCTTCAAAACCAAGTCTTTTACTCTTCCGAGTAAGGTTTGGTTAACCAAGTCCAAGAAGCCAAGTAATTGGAAGACTGGGCAAGGTATTTATCAATAAGTATGGTCCGAGTATACTTGATGAGTTAAGGGAATATTTCTATGTTATATCGAGTAAGGTTCAGCTCAAGCAAGGTACAGTGATTCCCGAGTACACTTTGCTAATAAGTTATTCAATGACAACGAGCCGAACAGGATCATAGAAGAACAGGGTTGCTCGTAAGGAGTTGTCGGGCAAAGTCTGATAAATTCAAGAAGACTGAAGTCTACTCGGTGAATATTTTACTTGGTAAAATATTCTTTAAGTAAAGTCTACCCGGAAACTGATCCCGAGTACACTTCTATATTTACCAAGTCTGAAGGAAGGCCGAGTACACTGCGTACTCGGAGACTGAAGTTTAATGAAAAGCCTACCCGGAAGACTTGTTTTACACTTAGCTTATTTTTGAATATGTAATTTGAATATGTATTATCGGATAGGGTTTCTAGAAGGAATGACAGCTGTCCTAGGTTGGCAGGCATATAAATAGAATATTTAGGGCCCGCCACCAAAGACACACAATACGAATAAGACCGACACAATTAATTGAGAGAATATTGTGTGACGGCTGTCTTAGGATTCCGAGAAAACCCTAAATCGATTATCCTTTTGTATGATTAATATTATATAAATGGAAATCTTTTGAGTGAATCCTGAGTGTTCCTTCTATCTTTGATTATTCATTGCAACCGTATGTTTGTTATTGATTCCGCCTTTAACAAACGGTTATCTTTCTAAATATAGTAACCCGTCATTAACTCTTTTGTCAACACGATTAATCTGTGTGAGTTATGACATGATTTGAGTAAGATCCAGCTGAAATCCAAGGAGACCGACAAGTGGTATCAGAGCGTGATTACTGCTAGTTTTAGAAAGATTGTTGCTGATTAAGATTTGAAGAAGAATGACGTAAGCAGACCACTGTTCGATTGATTTGTGACGTCAGCAGCTCTGTTTTTTCATTTTTCTTCCAGATCTACAATCCACCGGTGTTTTCTCTTCCTTATTTCATTTAAAGTTCAAATCTTTATATCTAAATCTTGTTCTAATCACATCAGACACATCAGATCTGAGCATTCTGTTTTCAGATCTGATTATTTTGAAATTTTTTTTAAGAAACTGAATTTTGATTTCTCAAAATGTCTGGATATGAGGAACAAGAGGTGTCTACTAACAAGATACCTAGGTTGTATGGACAGGAAAACTTTATCAAATGGAAGGTACTCTTTGAAGCAGCCGTATGCTACAATGATATTGACATGTGGAACTCCATCAAGAATGGTCCACAAACTGCTGTTGAAGAAGGTGCAAATGCTACTACAACTGCTGTTGTAAGAGAAAAAATGAGAAAGGTGGATGACAGAGCCTTGGCTATGATTAAGCTAGGTTTGTCTTGGGAGATTCTGACCAAGGTGGCTCATCACACAACTGCAAAACAAATGTATGATGCCATCCTTGAAATGTATGAAGGAAATACTGAACTGAAGAACATAAAGAAGCAAAGATTGAAGCAACATTTGGAAAGGTTCAAGTATAGGGATGGAGAAAGGTTGAAATCAATACTAGAACGTTTTCTGAGTATTGTGAATGAGTTGAGAACAACTGATTATGTGATGACTGATTTTGATTTGAATACAAAGTTACTCAACTCAATGCCAAAAAAATGGTATACTGCGTGCAATTTCATCCTTCAGAAGCAAAATTTCAATGAATTTAAATTGGATGATGTGGTATGCTTTCTTCAAGCTGCTGAACTTGAAATGATTGAGAATGAGATGATTAAGGAAGATAGACCTAGCTTTAATGTTTCAAGTGCATTGATTGCTCCCATGGGAAATCTTTCCACCAAGAATCAACAACAAATTCCCATCATAGAAGAACCAGCTGAACAAAATGTTGTCACTCCAAAATCAATGTAGCACAAGCATTCAAGGAAATCAGCAGAGGTTCAATGTGTAACTGATTGATGATTCTGACTCTGCCTCTATGTCTAGTGGAAATGTTCCTAATACTGGAACAGGACAGAGTCAAAGCAATGAAACACAAGCCTTATTTTCTATGTTTACTGAGTCATATAATGCATTTGTTGCAAAGAACATGATTCACACAAGTGTGGTACAAGATGATTTAGAACAAATTGATGCAGATGACTTGGAAGACATGGATTTGAAGTGGCAAGCTGCCATGTTGGGGTTGAGAAGTAGAAGGCTGTATAACAGAACTGGTAGAACTCTGGTTTCTGGTCCTAATGACAGGATTGGGTTTGACAAGTCAAAAGCAATATGCTACAATTGTCAGCAACCTGGTCATTTTGCAAGAGAATGCAATCAACCAAGAAATTTTCAGATAAATCAATTTCATAATCAACAACCAAGAGGTCAGCAGCATGACCAACAAAATCAGCCAAGATTCAACAACAACAGCAATCAAATGAACAACTTCAACAACAACAACTACAACCCAAACTTCAACAACTTTCAGCCTCAAATGAATAATCAACAACAAAGTATGCAACAAAATCAAGGTTTTCAAATGAATAACAATCAAAACCTTTAAGCTGTTCAAAATGTTCCAAACAACACTGTTCCAGCAAATCAAAATCAGATCAGAAATCAAGGAAATGTGGCAGTGACTACACAACATGAAGGAAGTTTTGATTGGAGCAGTCATGAAGAGGACATTGCAGATGATATCAGGAAAGCAAATGTGGCATTCATGGCCATAATTGAGAAAGAAAGGGGATCATCTACTCAGGTACACTCTGCTCCTACAGTTGATTTAAATGAACTTGTCAGTGAATTGAAAACAAAAGTGGGCAAGCTGGAAGGTGAGTGTTTCAGAAAACAAAGTATCATAAATGAGTATGAGGCAAGTGAGATGATCAGTGATGAAAAGATTAAAAGCCTTGAAGATGATTGCATGATCATTTACAGAACTCAAACCAGATACATCACTGAAATTGATAGATTGAAGAAGATGTTAGTTGAAGAAAAGGTGCAAAACACAAGACTAAAGGTTGAAACTGAATTTCTGAAGAATTTAGTCTCAACTGGCAACATATGTGGAATACTGAATCAAGTGAAAGAACAAGACAAATACAAAACAGTTCCACCTCCATTCAACAACAATTTTATGCCTAAAGTTGACAAAGAGAAAAGGGATGCATACTTACAACAATTAAAAGATGTCTTTCAAGACAGGGAAGAATTTGTTGATTTGTACAAAAAAGGTAGAAGTAAATGAATATGGAGAGTTTGTGATTTAGAAAGAAGTGACAGAGAAAAAGACAATTGGAGTTCAAGTCTCTGAGGATGACTTTGATTCAGATGAGTTGGATCAAGATGATTTGAGTGATCAAATTACTGAAAAGGAAATCAAAGCTGCTGAAAGAGGAAGAAAATACAAGAAACCTGAATCTGTTGATAAACTTCCAAAGTATCCACCAGTACCACCAAGATTAAAGAAGCAAAATGATAAAATGAAAAGAGAACATGTTTCTTTTGATATCTGTGAAAGGAGGAAGATAAACTACAATGCTGTTAGACCACCAAGCAAAGCTGTATTAGCTAGAATAAAGCAGAACAACAGAAGAAAAATGGTGACTGAAAAAGTTGAAACAGAAAATTTTATCCCAGTTTATCCAATCTTTTCTAGTCATGAGGTATTGGATGTTGGAGAAGTGGAAACTATGGAAGAATATAAGAAAAGACAGTCAAGGTTAGAGAAAGCAGTGATGAAGAACCTATGATTATGAAGAAAGTTGTCTTTGTCAAAAGCAAAGTTGAAAGACAAGACATCAAGATTGAGGAATTTGTTCCTTTTTCAATTGATTTTGATGGTCTAAAGAATCAGAAGACTTTAGGAGTCAATACACCTAAGCCAAGTGAAAGATTCAAGAAACCAAAAGAACATGAAGCCTTCAAGGGAAAGGTTTGGTGCAAAAAGTGTGATGAATATGGTCACCACACAGATTCATGTAATGAAAAATTCAACCTCAAACCATTTCATGTCCCAAATGGAACAAAGTATGGTCAAGACTTTGTTTTGTACAAACAGAAGTATGATATGTATTTGGGAAAAGGAAATGTGTGTGGAAAGGAGACAAGTAACAAAAAGAATGCTGAAATCAAAGGAAAGAAACAAATGACTGAGTCTGCAAGAAGAAGTGAGTCACCACAGAAGCACAAGAAGGTGACAAAGAAGAAAAGTCAGTCATTGAAGATTAATCAAGACATTCAATCAGTTGAGTCTGATGAGTCTCAAGAATCATCAAACAGTGAGAAGACAAGAAGGAAAGAAATTTATCTGAGAATAAAACCAAATGAACTGACTGGTGATGAAAAATTCTTGATGAAACATGGATATGAACCACAAGGTTTCACTTGGAAACCTACAGCAGAAACTAAAATTGCAGATGTGACTGATGTAAGAGACTACTCAGAAACAAAGGACTATGTCTTAAAAGAGAATGTCACTGACTCAGTTGAGCCTCAAAGTTCAGTTTCACCTGTTAAAACATCAAGAGAATGTGGATATGAAACTGACAATTCTGATAATCTGGAGATCACTCATGCAGATCCTAAACCTACAACACTCACTTCCCAAGCTACCACTGAAAATGACACTGATGAGTTGCAAGTTGATGAAGCTTGCACTTCATCACTTAACTAATCAAATTTCTCTTTGTGCAGGAACAGGCCATTCCTTTGAATGATATATGGTATATGGATAGTGGTTGTTCTAGGCACATGACTTGTGACAAGAGGTCACTTGTGAATTATGAAGAGAAATATGAAGGTCCTGTTGCCTTTGGGAGTGATGAAAATGGTGGAAAGATTGTGGGAAAAGGAATCTTGACAAATGGAAAGGTATCATTTGATAATGTGTTTCATGTTGAGGGACTTCAATACAATCTGCTGAGCATATCACAGATGTGTGATAATGGTTACAAAGTTAGTTTTGATGATTCTCATTGTTTCATCTTAAAACATGAGTTTGTAATTCCACCTGAGATGATTATGATGACGGCACCAAGAAATGGCAACTTGTATGACTTGAATATGAAAGAAGCTATTTCAAGAGGTGGTGCATGTTTTGTTTCCAAAGCCACTGAAAATGAATCTAAATTGTGGCATAGGAAACTGTGTCATGTAAACTTGAAGAACATGAACAGACTGGTCAAAGGTGAGCATGTGATAGGTTTACCTAAAAGATAATTCAAGTTGGATGATCATTGTGACTCATGTCAAAAGGGAAAACAACACAAGTCCACTTATAAGACAAAGCTCATCAATTCAATTGATCAACCACTTGAGTTACTTCACATGGATCTCTTTGGTCCTGTGAGTGTGCCAAGTATTGGAAAGAAGAGATACTGTCTGGTGATCATTGATGACTATTCAAGATATACTTGGGTTTATTTCCTAAGTACCAAGGATGAGTCTGCGGAGTTGATTAAAGGTTGTGTTACCATGATTGAGAACAAACTGAATAAGAAAGTCAAAATGATGAGAAGTGACAATGGTACAGAGTTCAAGAATGGAGTTATGGAAGAATTCTGCACACAGAAAGGAATATTTCAACAATTTTCAGCCCCTAGAACTCCTGAACAAAATGGAGTGGCAGAAAGAAGAAACAGAACTTTGATAGAAGCTGCCAGAACCATATTGGCAGATGCAAATTTGCCTGTCACTTTTTGGGCTGAAGCAATCAATATATCCTGTTATGTTCAGAACAGGGTGCTTGTAAACAAAAGGCATAACAAGACTCCATATGAAATTTTCAATAATAGAAAGCCTTACATCAAGTTTTTCAAGCCCTTTGGTTACAAATGTTTTCTTTTGAACACTAGAGATTATTTGAACAAGTTTCAAACTAAATCACTAGATTGTTTCTTTGTTGGTTATTCTACTCACTCAAAGGCATACAGAGTATATGTGAAATATCACATGAGTGTGATAGAGTCATCTGACATCATTTTTAAAGAGAATCAATTCAACACAGTCAATGGTGCAGTATGGCTATTTGATCATGAGAAGTTGATAAAGTCATTCAAGATTTATTCTGAAGACTTTGATTATTCATTCTACAAGACCAGTGTACTTGAAAAGAATAAGAAGAAAGAACTGGACTTGTAAGAATTATGGAAAAAGGTTGCTAGAAAAGAAAAGGAATACATTTTTGTGAAGAGCTCCTCAAGCAATGCCATTGAACCAGATCAGGAGGTGAACAATCAGGACAGTACAAATGTACAAAATGGTCATGTTCAGAATGGGAGTGACACAAGCAACCAATCAAATGAAGATGAGAATTCTTCCACAGCAAGATTTCAAGACTTATTTCAAAGCTTGAATTTGGGAAACAATGGTGCATCTACTTCAGGACAAAACAATGATGAAGCACCAGAGTTTCATGATGCGGAAGCTGATTTAATCATTGAAGAACCTGAACTCAATGAAACAAATCTTGGCACAAATCTGTCTACAAATATGATAATACAAACTCCTACTATTGAAAAGAATCATCCGGCTGAAAATATCATTGGTGACTTGCAAGAAGGAGTCACAAGGAGTCATTCTGAGATTGCAAACATCTGTCTGTACTCTTGCTTTCTATCTCAAATAGAACCAAAGAACATTGCTTAAGCTTTGAAAGACAATAGTTGGGTAGAGGCAATGCAAGTGGAATTGGCACAGTTTAGAGATCTACATGTTTGGGATCTTGTAGACAAGCCTTATGACAGATATGCAATTGGAACCAAGTGGGTTTTCAGAAACAAAAGGGATGAAAGGGGTTTGGTGATTAAGAACAAAGCTAGACTTGTAGCACTAGGATGTCTTCAAGAAGAAGGGATAGACTTTGAGGAAGTATTTGCACCAGTTGCAAGACTGGAAGCCATAAGAATTTTCCTTGCATATGCTGCCTCAAAGAACATTAGAGTATTCCAGCTTGATGTTAGATCTGCATTTCTAAATGGAAAGATTGTTGAAGATGTGTATGTAGCTCAGCCACCAGGTTTTGAGGATCCCAGGTATCCAAACAGGGTATACAAGTTAAACAAAGCCCTTTATGGACTGCATCAGGCTCCTAGAGCATGGTATTATGAACTATCAACTCATCTACTTGAAAATGGTTTCACAAGGGGAGCCATTGACAAGACACTCTTCTACAAAAGAAAGGGGTCAAATTTGTTGCTTTTACAAGTCTATGTTGATGATATCATCTTTGGATCTACAAATGAAATTATGTGTTTGGAGTTTGAAGGGGTGATGAAATCCAAGTATAGCATGAGTTCCATGGGTGAAATGAACTTCTTTCTGGGACTGCAAGTTCTACAAAAGGCTGAAGGGATCTTCATTCACCAAACTAAATATGTGCAGGACATTTTGAACAAGTTCAACTGTCATGATTACAAGACTGCTTCAACTCCAATGGACACCAAAGAAAATATGATAGTTGACGAAAAGGGGGAGTCAGTAGATGAACATGAATACAGAGCCAAGATTGGATCTCTGATGTATCTGACTGCAACAAGACCAGATATCATGTTTGCTGTGTGTGTATGTGCAAGGTTCCAGTCAAATCCAAAAGTCTCCCACATGAATGCTGTGAAAAGAATATTCAGATATTTGAAGGGAAGACCAGACTTAGGAATTTGGTATCCTAAGAATCAAGCCTTTGATCTGCTTGCTTATACAGACAGTGATTATGATGGGTGTAACATGAGCAGAAAGTCAACATTAGGGGGATGCCAGTTTTTGGGAGAAAGGCTAGTGTCATGGCAATGCAAGAAACAAACTACAGTATCAATCTCCACTGCAGAAGCTGAATATGTTGCTGCATCTGCCTGCTGTGCACAAGTTCTCTGGATTCAAAATCAGATGCTGGATTATGGTTTGAATTTTCTAAACACCTCAATTCTGATTGATAATACAGCTGCATATTTTACTGTTAAGAATCCTGTGCAACATTCTAAGACTAAGCACATTGAAATCAGACATCACTTCATCAGAGATTGCAGTAAAAAAGGTCTGATTGAAATGCAAAGAGTTGATACAAGTGATAACTTGGCTGACCTATTCACCAAACCACTTGACAGAACCAGGTTCAACTTTCTTTTGAAAGCCCTGGGGATGATCAACTCTGATGAAATCTGATTAAGGATGTGTGCTTGGTTGTGTACCTCTATGTGCTAACTGAAAAATTTAGAAGAGGTCACACTTGATGAATATGTTCTGAATATGTTTCTGAATATGTTATTGAGTAAGTTAAATGTGTGTGCCTTAACTGTATGTATGTGTGTCTCTCTGTGATAACTGATTATTTTATTAGAGATTACACATATTGAATGTATTTCAACTGAATGTTGATTGATTATGTTTTGAATATGTCACTGTTTTGAAGGTAACTGATAGGTGCGTAAGTAAATATCTGTGCAATTTGTTTGAAATTGATGATAATTCTTAACTATCATGTTAACTGATCTGATATTATGATAAGTAGTTTAATCAGTTTGGGTGAAATTAAATACTTGTCTGATGTCATGAGTAATCACATGTTTATGGTTACTTGAATATGTTCTTTAATCTGATCTTCTGATGTTGTTAAGATAGGATAGACATTGAATGTTAGTACAGTGTGTTTTCTAGATGATGTTAAGAATGATTAGATTTGAGTATGTGATTCAACTGTTTATGTCAAAATGTGTTTTATGTCAAAATTAAGTGATTTAATGAATTTTTATAATGAATTTTGCATAAATAATATATTTTGATCAAAACATGAGAAAGTTGATAAATGGTGTAGAGATATGATAAGATTATTCAGTTCAAGCTTTTAAGAAGCTTAAAAGAAGGATTATTAAAGAAAAGTCTCAAGTAGTTGTTTTTGCTGAAAATTATGTCATTTGCCCAGTTGGAAGGACATGCACTTGTGTATGTTTGGTCCTTAAATCTCTATAGATTCAAAGGATAGCCATTGACCTGAAAAACTGAATGCATTTGGGGCAATTATGACTTGTTTCTTATTCCTTCACTTAAAACTATGTCAATAGCTCTGACTTTGAAAGGACATATATTCACATGTATGTTTGGTCCTGTTGACCACTTTTGGTCAAACATGATAGCCATTAACCTGAAAATGAAGAGATATTGGGGTGATTGAATATTAAACTGTGATTTATGGGAAATGATAGTACATTGACTACTTAGCTGATAATATGGAATTAATAGGCTAAAAAGACCTTAGTATAGTCATTAACTAGTATGGTTGCTTTCCCATGATGATGTAAAATCTAAGGTGATATAAACATAATGAATATGCTAATCTTTATGTGGAGATGCATATTTGTTTTGTATGTCTCAAGATAAATCTCTCCGAATGATATGGCAGAAAAGTGATTACCCAGTCATACACGAGCCTGTTGTTATTTGGTCAACCAAAAATGAAACATCTTTAAATATGACAAGGAACATACTTTAAGAAAATTTTAGAAAATATCAAAAACAAGGGGAAGAATGAATAAATCAACCAAAAGTTGATAAGTGTTTTAAATATTTTATCAAACAAGAGGGTTACAACTAGAACTATAAAGATGTTGGCAAAAATATCTTATCTTGAATGAAAGGCATGTTTCTAACTGTAAGTCCAATGTTCAACCTCTAGATATGTTTGAATCTAAAAATACAAAAAAAAATACAATAAGTTCTGTCATACAAAAATATTTTTCACCAAATACAGGAGGTTGGAGTCAATTTGGGGTGATCTGGGGAAAGCCAAATAAGCTTTGAGAAGAGATATGAGGCATCATTACACAGTGTTGACCATTAATGCATTATGCTTTAAATGAACCTAAATCATATCACCAAAGAGATGAAATTCATGCTAAGTTCATACCTGTTGTTAACCTATCTAAGTTGTCATAATAATGCTGAGAGTGAAGTATTGAGATAGCTACTTAGTCAGTATGATCCCACACTTGAGATCTTTTTAGAAAATGGAAGAAAATGTTTTGAAAAGAAATATAACTGAAATTTGATCTCTAAATGCATCATTTGCTCTTAAACTATGATCTGAAATGATACATAACTTAGAAATATCTTTGACAAGTGGTTTAAGTCAAAAAAGAGTTGCATTTTGCCTAAAACAGGTTGAATATGTAAGTTCGGGTAAGGTTTGATGCTTTATAACCTTCCCGGGCACAAACTGTTTGAATATGTATTTTCGGGTAAGGTTTAATGGTTTTCAACCTTTCCGAGTACAAAACAGTTGATTATGTGTGAATATGTTGTTTCGGGTAAGGTTTGATAGTTTTCAACCTTTCCGAGTAAGCTTAGTCATTTTTTACTTGTTTATGTGTGAATATGTTGTTTCGGGTAAGGTTTGATAGTTTTCAACCTTTCCGAGTAAGCTTAGTCATTTTTGACTTGTTTATGTGTGAATATGTTGTTTCGGGTAAGGTTTGATAGTTTTCAACCTTTCCGAGTAAGCTTAGTCATTTTTTACTTGTTTATGTGTGAATATGTTGTTTCGGGTAAGATTTGATAGTTTTCAACATTTCCGAGTAAGATTAGTCATTTTTGACTAATTTTATGATTTTCAGGCATGCTTTGAAGTGTTTACACTTTCCGGGTAAAGTACACTGTTGTACTCATTTCCCGAGCAAGCTTGAAGTCTTGAAATGATTATGTGCTGTTATAGTTAGGTTTTAACAAGTAATTCTTGTTTCGGGCAAGATATGCATGTTATTTGCTAATTATGATTCCAAGCAAACTTTGTGAACTTAAGTTAGTACATCGAGTAAGCTTTGAGTGAATATGTTGGTAGGAAAGGCTGTTAATCTTTCCGGGCACGCTTAGATGTTACCTGTTTAAGTCTGTCATTTTTCGGGTATGGTTTGACATGTTGAAATTCCTCGAGTAAGGGCATACCTGATGATTGAATATGTTTATCCTAGCAAGCTTAGTGCTAACATAGGATTTTCGGGCAAGCTCTATGAAATTTTAGACTATAGCACACTTAAATGTTTATGTGTTTAATTTCATTCCGAGCATGCTCTGTGATATGTGTATGATTTCTTTGAAATTACAAGTGTTTTCGGGCAAACCTTGTTTTCCGAGCACACTTTATATTTCGGGCACACTTGTGTTCCTTCAATATACTTGGTAATTTCAAAACTTAACTTTCCGAGTACACTGTCTGCTAGAATTTCTTTCCAAGCACACTTTGTATTATATGAAGGTTATTCGGGTATACTTTGTATATGATTGTTGTTCGGGCACCCTATTCTCCAGAAAGGTTGCTCGAGCACACTATGTTTTCAAGCATACTTGAATGAATGTGTTACTTGATTGAATATGTAAGTTAATATGATAAAATTGATTATGATTCTTATTAGGGTTCATGCTAGATAAGTTTTAATTTGAAATTGAGAAATCTATGTGGGGATCTTAATTGATTCTTAGAAAGAATGTTTATTTGATGATTATACTTGATTATTTTCCCTGTGAATAATTTCTCAAGAAATTGAGTATTTCGGGTAAGCTTTCTTCATTATGTCTTAACTTTAAGTTAATTTACTTAATCGAGCAAGGGTTGTAAATAGGCGTATTCGGGAAAACTTTGTATATTCCAAAATGAAAATTATTCCGAGCAAAGTTTGACCGAGTAAGGTTTGTATGTGGAAGTATACCAAGTAAACTTTGGATATACAAATCTTTCGAGTAAGGTATTATGGACTTAAATGAAATTAAATGTTTTTAATATATCAAGTGGATAATGTTACTGGTTGACAGCTAATATTTCACAAAATGACAAAAAGCATTTTAAACCCAATTTCAAAAGATATAAAAGAGCGAGTAAGGCAAATTTTTATTAACATTATTTCCTCTCTCTATTTCCACTGCAAATCTGGTATCACAAAGCAAACCATTCTTGAAATAGATAAGAAATTTATGAGATAAAAGACAAAATACTTTTAAAATCTCTCCCTTTATCTGACATGCTGAAGAAAAGCAAAATATGCTGACCTTTATTCATAACTCTTTTCTGATGAAGCTACAGATATGTACCTTACATTTGTCTTGACTCTCATTGAAAGAAGACCAGCATATGCTATTCAAAATTCAAACTTCACATTTCAAGTGTAACTCACATTTGTGCTTTCTTTGTGCAGATTTCATTATCATTCAAGACAATGGTTTAAATTGAAATATTCTGTTTTCTGTTAAATATTTTTTATTGTTTTAGATCTAATTGATAATTGTGCATTCATTGATATAACAGATAATCAGCAATGGATTCAACTCCAAGTAATTACAATTCCTACAAACATCATCTTTCTGAAGAACTGAAGAAAGCATTGCAACGAGTTCGAACCCAACTCTCTGAGGTTGAGAAGATCTCAGCTGCCCCAAAACAGGGGGAGAAATCACCAAAACAGGGGGAGAAAGTACTGAATCAGGGGGAGAATTCGCTGAAGCTTCTCTAAATTTATGAAAAGAACAGCTCAGATGATGAAGCTGACAATGTTCCAGAAGATGAAAAGAAGGATCTTGAGGAAAGAAAGAAATTGAAAGGGAAAGAAATTTCTCAAGAGGATGATGAAATTAAGACTTTAAACTCTCAGAAGGAGAATACAATGGACTCAGAAATGAATGAATCTGAATTAGAAGCCAAAAGAGTCTATGTGCAAAAAATGAAAGAAATTCATGAAAGAGAATTTCTGAGTCAAATGTTGTCTGACAAAGACTTTGAAGAACAAGAAAATTTGTTGAAAATGTTTGAAGATGAGAAAAGGCTAAAATATGAAGTGATGAATAAACATAGAGAAGTCCCACAAGAAGTAATTGACAACTGCTTAAATGATAAAGAAATTTCAAATGGTGTACTAGTATCTCTACTCAAGTTGATTAAACAAGAAGAACCAGAGACAGAAGTGAAAAAGAAACTAGATACTGTTATTGATAAAATTTCAAAAACACTAAGTGAAGAAAAGACTGTTCAAGACAAGAAACTAAAAGGTTTGAAATTGAAAGATGATTTGGAACAAGAAATGGAAATTCAAAAATTCTTAAGCAGATATGGTGGTAAACCAAGATTTCTGGTTAAGAATGGAATTCCTTTTGATCATGTAAAAGTAATGAAAAGAAAAGAGATTTTGAGCAATTTTAAGAAATTGAAAGGACAACAATTGAAATTGAAAAAGGGAGCCGCTCAGTCTCTGGTCGGTAAGGACAAAGTAATATCCAAGAAGATGGTTGATCTATCAAGGATGACAATGAATGGGAAATTCAAAGTAGAGGAACTCTGCAAACAGACAACATCCGCGCTTTCAAAACAGAACAATACAAAGAAAAGGAAGATGTCTGTATCTACTCAGGAAAAACCAAAGCAGATGCACTTGAAGATGAATAAACCCACTGTCAATGTTGCTGTAAAATCCAAAAACCCTTCAGTCAACCACAATGTTATCCCAAGTGGAATATTCTATGATTCCAGGACTGAACATCTGAATGTTATGATGGAAAATGGAGAGATTGTGAAGATCTTCTCTAAAAATGACTTTAGAAAATTCAATCTAAGGCAATCAACTGTGATTGCGGCATTGTATCTCTCTGATTGTAAGGAAAGACAAAGGTCTACAAGTGATAAGCAATCAGAATTGCTAAGATTCTTGAGAGAACAAGAAAAGTTGGACTTTCCATGCCTAAATAAGCATCTTTGGCTAAACTGAAGAATTTTTATCTTAGGCTTTGCTATGTTATGTCTTCGGACAACTTTTGATTATGTAATTTTGCGTATGTAATTTGATTATGAAATTTGACTTTTAATTTGATGTGTATTTTTGCTAAGTGTAAGTAACCATAGAGTGTTTTGGGTCAGCTGAGGTGTTCCAATCTAGGGGGAGATTGTTGGGTCAAAAATTTGACCCAAATGAGGAGATTTGACCTAAATGAAGAATATGGAAGATTGGAATCTTCTCAACCTCCTCAGAATCTGCTAAGTATTGAATCCGAGCACACCTTGGGTTCCGAGCAAGCTTTTACTTAGCCGAGTACGAGATTTTGCCTCCCGGGCAAGGTTTACTTCAAATAGTCTTCTTAAGTGGATATCCGGGCAAGGTATGCTATTTAGTGCATTCCCGAGTAAGGATCACTGATTTGGTATCTCCGAGCAAGGTTCACTTTGTCAAGCAGGTTTGTTCTTCAAAACCAAGTCTTTTACTCTTCCGAGTAAGGTTTGGTTAACCAAGTTCAAGAAGCCAAGTAATTGGAAGACCGGGCAAGGTATTTATCAATAAGTATGGTCCGAGTATACTTGATGAGTTAAGGGAATATTTCTATGTTATATCGAGTAAGGTTCAGCTCAAGCAAGGTACAATGATTCCCGAGTACACTTTGCTAATAAGTTATTCAATGACAAAGAGCCGAACAGGATCATAGAAGAACAAGGTTGCTCGTAAGGAGTTGTCGGGCAAAGTCTGATAAATTCAAGAAGACTGAAGTCTACTCGGTGAATATTTTACTTGGTAAAATATTCTTTAAGTAAAGTCTACCCGGAAACTGATCCCGAGTACACTTCTATATTTACCAAGTCTGAAGGAAGGCCGAGTACACTGCGTACTCGGAGACTGAAGTTTAATGAAAAGCCTACCCGGAAGACTTGTTTTACACTTAGCTTATTTTTGAATATGTAATTTGAATATGTATTATAGGATAGGGTTTCTAGAAGGAATGACAGCTGTCCTAGGTTGGCAGGCCTATAAATAGAATATTTAGGGCACGCCGCCAAAGACACACAATACGAATAAGACCGACACAATTAATTGAGAGAATATTGTGTGACGGCTGTCTTAGGATTCCGAGAAAACCCTAAATTGATTATCCTTTTGTATGATTAATATTATATAAATGGAAATATTTTGAGTGAATCCTGAGTGTGCCTTCTATCTTTGATTATTCATTGCAACTGTATGTTTGTTATTGATTCCGCATTTAACAAACGGATATCTTTCTAAATATAGTAACCCGTCATTAACTCTCTTGTCAACACGATTAATCTGTGTGAGTTATGACATTATTTGAGTAAGATCCAGCTGAAATCCAAGGGGACCAACACCGAGTTCTAAGTCTTCATCGGCTAGAGTTTTTAAGTTAAAAGGAATGGATACGATGTTCACTGAAAAAGATATTCCAATAAGTATTATCAAACCTGAACTTGTTGAGAGTGTTTTTGTCAATGAAACTTCAAAAATTCAAGAACTTGAACGTGTGTATGCTCAAGCAAAAACATCAGTTCAATTTGACCCATTGACTAAGGCAAAACAACTTTTAAAACAAGCTAAGAAAATTAACTTTGTGAAGTCAACATGGACAGATACACTAAAAAGTTTTTCGAACTGTTCTAATTTAGATTTTTACTTAAAGAAGAAATCTGAATTTTCTGATGAGTTTGCTAAGAGCATGACTAAAAATGTGAGTCATCATCAAACTTCTGGGTCATTCATTCCAAATACCTCGCAACAACATCGTGTAGACATGCGAAGTTGTTTCTTAAGCGGTCAACTTGGTCATGTTGTGAGGGATTGTAGTCAGAAGTATCAGCAGAATCTTCATCCTTTTATCAAGGATCATTCCAAACCGATTCCTGTGGTAAAGGAGATTTTGAAACGACCTGTGTCGTATGCTGATGATACTCATATTTTGTTCTCTAATTTGAATCCTCGGAAGGTTCTTCATGTCAATAAGACACATGGTCAAGTGAAACCAAAATTCGTTCCAACTGAACCCATATGTCAGAACAAGAATTCAAACATTGTTCAGGCAGCTTACTTAAGACGAAAGTCTAGGAAGCCGGTAACTTATTCACAAGTGGCTGAACAACAGTTGAAATATGTTCAAGTTAATGATCAAAGAGAAAACCAAAAGGTGCCCAAGACTGAGGCATGGGCTGCCTTTTTGAACTAATCACTTTTGTTTGTGTGTAGGGTTCATCCAAGACCATTTCTGGTGAAAACTGGATCATGGATAGCGGATGTTCTCGTAAAATCACTGGGAATCTCGACCTATTAACCAACGTAAGAAATATTCAAGGGGGTTATGTAGCGTTTGCTGGGAATTCTGGGGGCATGATCACACAAGAGGGTGAAGTTTCAAATGGTCACATTACGTTTGAGAAAGTAAATTATTGTGATAAAGTTGATCATAACTTATTGAGTATGTCACAGATTTGTGATAAAAAGTACACTCCGATATTTACTGACAAAGAATGTCTTATCTTGAAATCGGGTTATGTTATTCCCGAGGACATGGTTTTCATGCGATCACCACGATAAAATGATATTTATGTCTTAAATATGAGTTCTAAGGTATCCACATCGATCGAAACATGTTTTGTCTCGAAAGCAACCGAGAAAGACTCGATTCTATGGCATCATAGAATGGGTCACATACATGTCAGAAAGATGAATTATTTAATGGCAAATGACTTAGTTGAGGGTGTCTCGTTAAAGAATTTTAAGTTATCCGATCACTGCGTTGCACGCAAAAAGGGCAAGCAGAAGAAGACACATCCCTCTAAGTTATTGAATTCCATTGATACTCCTCTTTAACGACTTCATATGGATTTGTCTGGTCCTGTGAATCGTGCGAGTATTTCTGGAGACTGGTATTGTCTTGTAGTGACTGATGATTATTCAAGATACTCTTGGGTGTTATTTATGAGTTCGAAGGATCAAACACCGGTTTTGGTACAAAACCTTATTACTAAGATCGAATCACTGTATAAACAAAAGGTGAGGAGAATCCGAAATGATAATGGTACTAAATTCAGAAACACTATATTGGATTTCTTCTGTATTCAAAAGGGAATTCACCGAGAATATAGTGCACCTTATATACCTCAACAAAACGGTGTTGCTGAACGGAAAAATAGAACTCTGATTGAAGCTGCACGCACTATGCTCGCTGATTCAAAGCTTCCTGTCCAATTCTGGAATGAGGCAGTGAATACAGCTTGTTATACGCTTAATCGAGTTCTAACTGTAAAACGACTCAAGAAGACAAGCTACGAGCTCTTAAATAATAGAAAACCTAATTTAAAGTACCTGGAACCATTTGGGTGTCCGTGTACAACGTTGAAGAAGGATTCGGGTAAATTTGAAGAAAAAGCTATCGAAGGTTATTTTTTGGGATATGCATCTCCAAAGAAAAGGGTTTTTAATTTCACATTTGGTTGTGTTGAAGAATGGTACCATGTGGACTGTCAAAAATACACAATTCCTCCTCAAGGGAATGGTCCAGACTGGATGTTTGACTACGATAGTTTATTTAATTCATTTACTCCTTCGATTGAACACATCGACGAAGATCTGGTTCGAGCATACTTTAAAGATCATTTGACCATTCCAAGATTTTCGGGTTCTAATGATGTTGAATCTCAACCAGATGCTCCAACTGAAGAACCTCAAGTTGTTTCTCCAGTTGCTATTGATAATGTTTCTACTTCTTCTGATGATGATCAAGCTGAAGATCAAGTTATTGACCTTGACAGTGATAATGTTTCATCTCCCGAGTTAGGTGACCATTACACTAACTTATTTGATAATGTTGTTGTTCCTGAGAATCCCACTCTTCGGATTCATGGATATCATCCACAGGAAAACATCATTGGAGAATTTGATGTGGGCGTTCGTACACGTCATCAAGTTGCTTCGTCAAGTGATAATAACATATTGTGTGCTTACACTAACTTACATTCTTCGGGAATTGTAAATCTTGCTAAATTCTCTTGCTTTCTATCTCAAGTTGAGCAAACGACAGCTCGTAAGGCACTTGAAGATCCTTCTTGGGTAGAAGCTATACAAGAAGAATTACAGCAATTTGCACGTTTGGGTGTTTGGGACTTAATAGACAAACCTGCTAGAGTCAAGAAAGCCATTCCGACTAAGTGGGTATTTAAGTGTAAGAAAGACGATCGAGGGGTGATTGTCAGAAACAAAGCACGTCTAGTGGTGCATGGTTTTCATCAGCAAGAGGGTATTGATTACACAGAGGTATATGCTCCAGTGGCAAGATTAGAGTCGATTCGAATCTTCCTGGCATATGCAGCTTATTAGAATATCAAGGTTTATCTAATGGATGTTAAAAGTGCTTTTCTCAATGGTGAACTACACGAAGAAGTGTTTGTCCAACAACCACCTGGTTTTGAAGATCCTGATTATCCGGACCATGTTTACCGATTAAACAAGGCCCTGTATGGTCTACATCAAGCCCCAAGAGCTTGGTATGGCACGCTCGCCGACCATCTGACTGATAATGGCTTCAAACAAAGGACTGTCGACTGCAATTTATTTCATAAAACTGTTGGTGACGATCTTCTCCTAGTCCAGATTTATGTCGACGATATTATTTTTGGGTCTACAAACGACACATTGTGTAAGGAGTTCGAGAAGTCCATGCAAACAAAGTTCGAGATGAGCTCGATGGGAGAGATGAATTTTTTTTAGGGTTGCAGGTTCACCAGTCTGATAAGGGAATCTTCATTTATCAGACAAAGTATGTGAACGATGTCTTGGAACGGTTCAAGATTACTGCCAGAAAAATCTCTTCTATTCCTCTTCCAGTGGGTCACAATTTATCACCGGATGAATTGGAGGATTCCGTTGATCTGACCCTTTATCGTGCTATGATTGGTTCTCTAATGTATTTAACGGCTTCTCGCCCTGATATTATGTTTGCTGTTTGTCTTTGTGCTAGGTATCAAGCAAGTCCACGAGTGACTCACCTAGCTGCAGTCAAGAGAATTCTTCAGTATTTGAGGGGAAATCCAGACATCGGGTTGTGGTACCCCAAGGATGATACTTTTGATCTTACTTCCTACTCAGACTCAGATTATGGAGGATGCAAGATCAACTTCAAATCAACGTCTGCAGGATGTCAATTTTTAGGAAACCGGCTTGTTTCCTGGCAGTGTAAGAAGCAGACAACGGTCTCCACTTCAACCGCCATATCTGAGTATGTTGCAGCCTCGAGTTGCTGTTCCCAGGTTTTGTGGATACAACAACATCTTCGCGACTACGGTTTGAAGTTTCTTACTACTCCTATCCTGATTGATAATTCTGCTGCTATTAGTATCACCAAGAATCCCGTACAACATTCTAAAACGAAACAAATCGAAATTCGATATCATTTTATACGGGATTACTATGAAAAGAAATTAATCGATCTTGAGAAAGTACATATTGACTTTCAGAAAGCCGATCTGTTTACTAAAGCTTTTGACAAAACGCGTTTTAAATTTTTGCTTGATTTAAACGGATTAAAGACCCTCGCTGATATACTTAAACAAGGATGATTATCTTTATTTTCTGTCATATTTTTCTTTTAAAATTTATTTTGTTTTAGGGGGTGAAAATCTAGAAAATACAAAAAAGAGTGTGTTTTTCGTTTGTATAGATAAAATCCAAAAACATTAAAAATTTCAAAATTCAAAAATATTGTAATTTCTGTTCTTTAATGTTTTTCTTTTAAATATTTAGAAAAACCAAAAACATTTTAAAATTTTGAAAAACCAAAAAGAATGTGATTTATGTTTGTACATCCGAAAATCCAAAAAAATTATGAAGTTTATTTTGTTTATAAGAAAATTGAAAAAGACAAAAATATTGTGTTTTTAAAGTTTTTAAAGAGAAAAACAACAAAGATTTTTAGATTATATTCTCGCTGAAAATTATGTCGGTTATTTAAGTTTGTGAAGCATGCTTGCATGTCTTGGTCCTATTATTCACTTGTGAATTGATGGTTAGCCATTTATTTGTAATCTTAAGGCGATTAAATTTATCTTTTCTTTATTTTATACTCCTCAAAATTTTGAGTTTTTGAAGCAAAAAGAGAACATGATAGTACATTGATTATTTTGACTCCAAATCCAGCAAAAAGTAAGCTTAAAAGACTGTGTGCTTAATTGCATTGGTGCATTGGTAGGTCCTAAAACAACCCAGTAGAGTAAAGTATGTGATATAAACATAAAGAAACGCCAAATTGAAAGAGGTGTTAGTCTCTAGCAAAAGTCTCGGTGAGGATGGCAGAAATGTAATAACCAGTCATACTCAAGCCTTATATTTGTTGATCACCCAAAAATAAAATAAAGCAAATAACAAGCGTTAGGATTCTGGACACTGTGAGTCTTTATGCGGTTTAATCATCTGGGTATTCATAAGCATGAATATTTCACTCTCTTTCAAGAAGCAAACCCAAATTCATTAAACTTGATCACCGCTGTACTTTGTATAATCTAAATTACTGATTTGATCAAAATCCGCTGTTAGTCATACAATTGTTCCTCCCTTGTGTGCGTCTTAATACCAATAAGAAACGGACCCCAGGGGATACAATGTATGTAAGCCGACAGATGGACTCGTGCATACTCACTCACAGTAAAGGAAACTTGATGCATTGCTCAAAATTTTAAAATTGGTATCAAAAATTTTGATCAACAATATAATGGTTTAAGTCAAGTTGGGGTGATTTGGCAAAAATCAAATTAAGCTTGAACCGAGATTAGAGGCTGATAGTTTCTGATATTCTGTACTTTAATTGAACAAATTAATCATATCACAAAAATACTTGAATGTGTGTTATTAAATTTATGTGGATAACAATACCAATGACCGACTTATCGCCAGTCATAATATCGCTGAAATATAAAACTGTGATGGAAGGGCAATTTGGTCAATATGATTCTCTGCTCAAACTCAACAAAAATACAAAAATATATTTCGTTTGATAAATAGTTGAAAAACACAAAAAGATTGTCTATTTTTATGATTCGGATATTCTTTTGTAAATACATTCTTTATTCTTTATTTTACAAAATACCCAAAAGATTTTCCTCCTTTTCTTTTTAAATACGTTTTTAAGTTATGTTTCGGAAAAATGAAACCTTTTTTTTAAGGTATTTGGTTGTCGGGATAAAAGGATTCTCGATAATTTATTTATTTATTTTATTTAATTATTTAATTCATTTAATAATTTAATTTAAAATTAAATAAAAGATTTTTCTTTAAAATCTAATTCGTTATTTATGGATAACGAACTAGGTGATTCTTTAGCGAACTAGCTTCTGGTTCGCTCACCTAATTCGCTTCCGCACTCTGTAACGAATCATCCCTTCGTTATGCATATTTAACGAATCATGACACGAATCATGTCTTGATTCGCTACCTTTAATTTAACGAATCAGGTAGCGATTCGCCAAAATAAGGTAACGAATTGAGTTAGCGAATGGGCTAATTTGTTAACGTTAATTTAAACGAATCGTCTTATTCGTACAAGTTGTACCTCGGGTTGTGTGCAAGGTTATATAAGACAAGAAAACGAACAGTTCTTCACTGTTCGCCTTCTTCCTTCACCTTAAAGAAACCCTGTTCAAATTTTCTCTGTAATCTCGACTTTCTTGTTTGGATATTTCAAGGATATATTTGAGTTTCTAAGGTATAGCCCATCATGGTGATCTAATTTTTGTCAAAAATGGCTAAGATTTGATGGTTAAATTATAAACTGTTAAGGGTTTAAGGGTTTCCGAGTTTATAAACCCCATTTCGGTATAATTTATGTTGACATACTTGTTAATTTAGATATCATTGTGATCGGAATGTCATTCCGATACCCTTGGTGGGCTTCAATCATGATTTGATTGTTGTTTTCCGGGTTAATTATAGTTTCGTTTTATCGGTGTTTACAGTGGGTTCGTCTAACCTATGTACTTAGAGATTTTGAGTCTTAATCTCATTCATCTTCGATTACGAACGTAATTCCGAGTATAACGAGCTCATTATTGCGATGATTCGACGATAGTTATGGCCTAATCGTCCCCGGGCTCATATTGTTGACTATTTGTGTTCATCGTAATTTGACTTTGACCAAATGGGTCAAAGAACAAGTCTTAATTATGACCATTCGTTAAGCTTAGCGAATTGGGACTGTTTCGTGTCCAATTCGTTAAGATTTTACACGAACTAGATTAGCGAATAAAACATGACAAGAATCAGATATTGATTTGCTTAAAATATAACGAACTAGAGTTTAGTTCGTCAAAATTAAATAGTAATTCGCTATGTTCAGTTCGTTAAAGTATTTACTTGATAGCGAATCGCCTGATTCGTTATCTTATTGTAACGAATCAGTGTGATTCCCAACGAATGACATTTATTAAATAAATTAATTTCAATATTCATTTAATTTAATTAAAGGATTTAAATCGCTTAATACGCGTAAATAGATTAATTACACATATCTTTTAATTATATATTTTGATATCTCTTCTCATATTCGATTTTATTTATACAGTAAAACATGGCTGATCAAGAACAACAAAATCAACCACCACCAGAACAACCTCCACAAGGACAACCACCACAACAAGATCAACAAGCTGAAGTGATCTTATTGCTGTTTGATAAAAAGCACAACATTTGTTCTTATGTTGATCAAGATGTGACTGATTTGGAAACGTTTGGAGCTATGTTGACTTTCTTACGACGTTCAAAGATACACGATGCAATCACTGCTAAACCTAAAGTGTATCTTAGCATAATCAGGCAATTTTGGAACACAGCGGAATATGTTGAGGCAGATAAATTGGTTCGAGCTACAATTAATCAGATTCCAATTACGATTGATGTTGAGGTCATTCGTCGGGTACTTCAATTTGACGATAATGATGATAACCCGAGTGAATTTGACAGGACATTGGTTAGAGGTTTATTCACACGCTTGAACTATGGTGGTGATATTCGTAAATCTATGCTGAACAAGAACGGGTTGTGTCCACCATACAAGTATCTGTTGCATGTTCTACTTCATTGTATGAGTGGACGTCGCGGTGGGTTTGATGAGTGTCGCCTAAGTTTGCAGTCGGCGTTTATTGCCCTAATATTGAACAAGCCCTTCAACTACTCAGAACTCATCTTTGATCATCTAAAAGAACAGGTTCAGCAAACTCCACAGTCAAAGAAGTTCTTGATCTACCCTCGCTTTTTACAGCTAATTATTCAGGATTTGATTCCAAATTTGATGATTGATCGGACGTTGGTGAACGATGTTCTTGATATGGAACATATGAAAGCTGAGACAGTCCATCGTATGTTAATTAATAGAAAGGAAAAGCCACAGGAAAAATGGATGATTGGTCATATAATCAATCCAGATTACGTATGTCCTCCTAATGAGCGCTGGATCCACGATGATTCGGATTCCGAGCGTGAAGGGGGAGAAGGTGGGAACAATGATGGAGATGATGATGGGAATGATGGTGATGGTGGAGCTGGTGAACGAGCACTTAAAGAACAACAAGATGCAGTCGATGCTGCTCTAGCTGCCACCATGAAAGCTCAGTTGGAAAGAAAAAGAAAGGGTAAAGCTGTAGCTACTGGTGAACCATCAAAGAAGCCCCGTGTGTCTGCTGGGGCTGGGGTAATCATTGGAACCCCACCACCACGTCATACAACGCCTCAAAGCTCGGCGGTGCCGCTAACTACTAGCACTCCGATGCTTACTTTGACGACGACGTTGGTGTCACATGAGAGGCTCGGTCTTATTCCTCAAATGGCGTTAACCGAGATACCGAGACCTCCTGCTGCATTGTCTACAGTATCTCCTACTACATCAATGAGACCTCCTCATTCGCCAACAACTACTCCTCCTCCACCTCCGCCTAGTGATGTCTCATTTATGAGAATTACTCGGCCTCAAGGACCTGTTCAACTTGTTCACCCGTCCGTATACAACTTGCCACCAGGTCGTCAAACTGAAATGTTGTTGAATCTTCTCCATCTTTATGAAAATCAAATGGCAGCTGACCGTCAAAATCAAGAACGACTCATGGAGAATCAACGACGAATGATGAGTTTTATTTCTTTCTGTCAGAAGGAGACTAAGTCCTTACATACGATTGTTGAGTCTCAGGGGGTGAAATTAAAGGAACAAGAAGAGTTGATTTTACAATTAACTTGTAAAGAAGATGCCCTCAAGAAACTCAAGAATGACGACGATGATCCTGACGAATCTGGTGTAGGAGGTGAGCCTAAATAATCACATGGTTCATCCTCTGGTGCTGGTGTTAGTGGCGGTGATGATTCGAGCAAACAAATTATTATTTATCAAGATCCAACAACTGCCAATCCAATTGAAATGATTGCAGCTAACACAGTGATATTTGTTGACGGATCAGGGATGGTGAAGAGTGTGGTGAATAGGGATGAGATACAGGTTGGTGAGTTTGTAGAAAGATCCTTGACACGGGAGCAGATTTCAATACTGCTTGGGCTGAATGACGATCAATTGAATGTGTTAGAGGCTGAGCCTGATGTTAAGGTTGTGAATGAAGAAGGGTTGGATGAGGATCCGTTGTTTATGAATACGGATTTTATTTATGAGAATGAGGACATTGAGATGGAGGATGTGACTGCTGATGAGTACCCGGACTTGTATCAACACACGAACGTTGATCAAGGTGCTTCGGTATTTCAAGAAGAGGTGTTTAAAGAGACTGAGGATGAATTGGAAAAGGTTGTGCAGCGAACAGTACCCTCACTCAAAGAAGTGACTGATGAGGACTTAGAAAGATGGTTCAAACGTCATAAAGTGGGTAAAATTATCAGTGCTTATCGTTATGTAGATCAAGAAAGAAAAGATACTGCTGCTGCTTGGGTTAAGGCTAATCAGGTGACTGCCTTCAAGACCGTTTCTAAGGTACATGGTGATATTGTCTCCTGGCTCTATGATTCTGACCTTAAGGTATGTATAGTCAAGTGGGAAAAGGGTGACCAGTATTACGAGAAAATAAGGGACGTTTTAACTCTACCGCGTTGGGATGTACGAACCCTCGCGAGACGTCCATTTATTAATCGTGGGGGTTAACGAATAGCTGAGTGGTTTCACCAACACTTACTTTTCGAGGTCAATCATGGCTCATCAAGATAATCGACCCGATGTGGTTGGTTAATTTATCAGAGACAGACAATGATGTGCTACACAGGAAGCAGATTTTGATCGAGCGCCAAGAAGATTACGACCTGGCTATGCAATTACAACGTGTGGTTCGTGTGTGTCATGAACATGTAATTCATAGTTGCAGAGACTGGCAGTCAAAGCGCTTCAAATAAATTAAAGACAAAGAGCTCAAGACGAGGGGGTGTCTGTTAGTGCACGGTTTTGCGTCTAGAGTCTTTTTATTTATCGTTAACGTTATTGTTTATTAATTAATGTAATATTTAATTTATTTAATAGCCAGTTCGCTAAGTTAAAGGCTAGTTCGCTAGGGGATGTTAGCGAACTAGCCAAGTAATGTATTCCCTCCTGATTCGTTAGGGGATGTTAACGAATCAGGGGGTGTTTCGCTAATTTAATGTATGTAACGAAGGGGAGGATGGTTCGCTAGGGGATGTTAGCGAACCAGATCACCTTCTATATATAGTGAACCATGTTCACTATTGAAAAAGAGTTTTGAGTAAGTTTTGAGCTAATTAACGAACTGATGTTCACTCTCTCAGGCTTCATCTAATATTATACATACACTACTGATAACTTATTGATAATATATACACATATTTATAACACTGAGTCGATGTTAATTATGAGCTAGATCTAGTACTAATCGGATATTCAAAGATCCGAGATCTGCTATTGTTATTGATTGGTAATCCGGGTTCCAACAATACCACCTATGTAAGGATCCAGACATACGGATACCACAGCCTGAGGGCTAGGTTTATACCCTTATTCATAATGGTTTTAGGAACACATAGTTCCTTGTAAACAATTTCAAATAACAAGTTTGACTCATTTTAAAATAAGTAAAAGTTTGGGGTCGTACTCACCTTGTCTCTTTAGAATCGGCTTCACTCACCGTCCAAGGGTCTTTCCCTTTCTTTTATCTCGCACCTATAGTACGAGTATAAATATTTGTTAGTCGAATACACGATCCGGCTTAAGACCTCTAGTCTTATATCTCAATCCTCGATTGAACCTTTAGTTAAATTCTTATTTACTTGAAAACCTTTAGTTTAAAAGTAAATTATAAACCTTTAGTTTATATTAAAAACCCGACGTTTCTTCTTCTCCATGAAACGTAATCATTTACTTTTATTATTTAAGAATACTCTTTATTCATTAAATAATATTTCATAACAAAGAATATTTACATATATACTTACACACATATATACGTATTCAACAATATTCATAATCATACTTTCATTCGTTTCTTTGTTATGTTTTCTTTTCTTTTATTTTCTCTTATCAAGGTATCGAGTATATCCTCGACTTAAGGCTTAAGCCTTTAATATTATATTCAAATTATATTGTATTCAATATTACACCTAACCTTAAGTGGCGTATAGAAACTCTAGGGACTCGAGCAGCACTCCAACGCCGCTATAATCTTCTCGACACGCAAATCGAGGAACGCCAAATCTTCAACACTTGATGACAGTTCTTTCAAGAATCTTTATCATCTTAACAACACCTTCTTGATTGAGTGTGGGTGGAGGGTGGTATAAACTTCGAGAAAACGTTGGTACACTAATAAGATTCGAGGCACGCTTATCGAGGAAATTGTTTATGTGATTGTCGGGTTTTAGAGAGAAGCTAGTGAGAGAGTGAACAACTGAGTTGGGATGTGGAAATGAGCAGCCCCTTTGGCCGCTATTTATAGGCAAAGTTTTGGATCCCATCGCGTACTGCGATGGGTCCTTTGGCTGGCCCGTCGCGTACCGCGACGTAGGCCCGGCCAGTCATACACTAGACCTGCCACATGTTGCCACGTGGCAGGTGCAACTCCACGTGTCGACACGTGGCGGTAGTGTTGCTACGTGGTGACACGTGGCAGCAGACGTCGCCACCGTGTGCCACGTGGCACACGTGTCACACATTGTCAGACACCCCATCGCGTACCGCGATGGGTGTTTCTTCTGACCTGTCGCATACCGCGATGGGTCAGGAAAATCAGAATTTACAATTTAGACCCTTCACATTGGAATTTAGCAATTTTAGTGCCTAGACTTTGGAAAGTTGATACTTTGAACTCAAAATTTTCACGTTGTTACATCCTCCCCACCTTGAAACAAATCTCGTCCTCGAGATTTCTTTTACAAGAATAGTTGGGGGTATTTCTTTCTCATTTCCGATTCGAGTTCCCAAGTATATTCGGGCCCTCTACGAGAGTCCCATTTTACTTTCACTATTTTCAACGATCGTCTTTTTAATTTCTTTGTTTTTGAATCCTCAATTTGAATTGGACATTCTACGAATTTTAAGTTCTCATTTATTTCAACGTCTTTTAGTGGCATAGCCAAAGATTCATCGGTCAAACACTTACGCAGATTCGAAACATGGAATACATCATGTATCCCTTGCATTTCCTCGGGAAGTCGCAAACGGTATGCAACATTGCCGATTCGTTCAAGTACCTCAAAAGGTCCAACGAATCGAGGACTCAATTTTCCTTTCTTAGCGAAGCGAACGACGCCCTTCCAAGGCGAGACTTTCAATAACACTTTGTCACCGATATTGAATTCTAACGGCTTACGACGGACATCGGCATAACTCTTTTGGCGATCTCGTGCCGTCTTAAGTCGTTCTCGAATTTGGAGAATCTTGTGGTTGGTTTCTTGGACTATCTCGGGTCCAGATAACCGATTGTCTCCAGTTTCAGACCAACACACGGGCGTTCTACACTTTCTTCCATACAACGCCTCGAACGGTGCGGTTTGAATACTTGCGTGATAGCTATTATTATACGAAAATTCCATTAGGGGTAAGTGATCGTCCCAACTTAGATCGATCACACAAGCGTGGAGCATATCTTCCAATGTTTGAATCGTCCTTTCGCTTTTCCCATCAGTTGTGGATGATAAGTAGTGCTAAGGTTTAACTTTGAACCGAGAGCTTGTTAGAATCTTTTCCAGAAATGAGACGTAAAACGACTGTCTTGATCAGATAGTATAGACAGCGGTACACCATGCAAAGCAACGATGGTGTTAACATAAATACGCGCTAGTCTATCCATAGAATACGACTCATTGATGGGTATGAAGTGTGCGGATTTTGCTAAGCGATCCACAATTACCCATATTGCATTGTGTTGTCGAGTCGTCTTTGGGAGTTTGGTAATGAAATCCATAGTAATTAACTCCCATTTCCAAACGGGAAGTTCGGGTTTCTGAAGCAATCCCGAAGGCTTTTGATGTTCAGCCTTAACTTTCAAAAACGTCAAACATTTCGCAACATGCCAAGCGACATCCCTTTTCATCCCGTTCCACCAATAGTTCGCTTTTAGATTGTGGTACATTTTATTACTTCTGGGATGCATCATATATTTAGACTTGCGAGCTTCGTTCAAGATTTTCTCACGCAAACCTCCAACGATTGGTACCCAAATACTATTTCCGAGTCTTAGGATACCATCATCACCCTTGACTAGCGAGTCAATGGTGCCATTTCGTTTTTCGTCGGAGATTTGGTTTTCATTGATTGCTTGCGTTTGCATCATTCATCATTATCGTACTCATTAAATCCCACCAATAGCAAAGCTATGGTAGGGTCTGAGGAGGGTAAGATGTAGACAGCTTTACCTCAACCCCATAGGAATAGAGAGGCTGCTTTCGGTGAGACCCCCGGCTCGATAGTAGTTTTGCATCAAGCCTTGGACATAAGGCACATAACACTCAACCACCAGGACACCGGCCGATTGGTGCGTGTAACCTTGTCTTTCGGCTATCAACGCCACCACATGATGCCGAATGATAAATGATGAAATGATGCTTGCGTTTGCGCGGATTTGATTTGTTTAAAAAGATCAATTTGAAGTTCTAGGCGCAAAGCTCGAACCCTTTTTGGTTTTTCATGCTCTTTACGACTTAAGGCATCGGCCACGACGTTGGCTTTGCCTTCATGATAGACAATCTCGCAATCATAGTCGTTGAGTGTTTCCATCCATCGCCGTTGGCGCATGTTGAGCTCTTTTTGATCAAAAATGTGTTTCAAACTCTTATGATCGGTGTACACGGTAAATCTTACTCCATAGAGATAGTGCAAAGATTATGGCGCCTAACTCTAGATCGTGAGTCGTGTAGTTCTTTTCGTGTACTTTGGGTTTTCGAGAGGCATAGGCGATTACTTTCTTTCGTTGCATTAGTACACATCCCAAACCGGAGTGGGATGCGTCACTAAATACCACAAAATCCTCAGTACCTTCTTGCAAAGCCAAGATAGGTGCTTGGGTGAGTTTTTGTTTGAGTATATCGAACGCCTCTTAAGGGAACGGCAACACGAGAAAAATTTTCAATGAACCTACGATAGTAGCCGGCCAAACCTAAGAAACTTCGAATCTCAGTTGGCAATTTCTGGATCTCCCACTTAGTGATAGCTTCAATCTTAGCGGGGTCCACTTGAATACCGTTTACGTTGATGATATGACCAAGAAATTGCACCTCATGCAACCAGAACTCGCATTTCAAGAACTTGGCGTACAACTTCTCAGTTCTAAGAATTTCAAGCAAAGTACGAAGGTGGACTTCATGATCGGCCTTTGACATAGAATAAATAAGTATGTCGTCAATGAATACGATAAGAGTTTATCCAAGTAAGGCTTGAAAATATGGTTCATCATATCCATAAACGCGGCCGGAGCATTAGTAAGTCCAAACGGCATAACCGTGAACTCATAATGTCCATACCTTGTTCAGAAAGCAGTCTTTGGAATATTTCATATTGGACTTTAAGTTGGTGATAGCCGGAACGAAGATCAATTTTTGAAAAGAAGCTAGCACCTTGAAGTTGATCGAAAAGGTCTTCAATACGAGGGAGTGGATATCGATTTTTAATTGTAACTTTGTTCAACGCACGATAGTCAATACACATTCTCATGGAACCGTCCTTCTTTTTGACGAATAGAATTGGTGCTCCTCAAGGCGACGAACTTGGTCGAATGAAACCTTTTTCAAGAAGCTCATCGAGTTTTTTCTTTAACTCCTTCATCTCGGTTGGCGCTAAGCGATACGGAGCTTTCACGATCGGAGCAGTACCGGGAATCAGATCGATCCTAAACTCTACTTCACGATCGGGAGGAATGCCGGGCAGTTCATCAGGAAAGACGTCAGAAAATTCGGAAACGATAGGAACGTCTTTGATTTCTTTTGGCTTAGACTCTTCAGTGACGTAGTCCATAAATGCGAAGCATCGTTGATTTAAACATTCGTTAGCCTTAATCATGGAGATTATGCTAACTTGGCCAGCGTCTTTGTCCCCTTCAATTCGAATCGTTCGTTTATCGGGGGCTTAAAGGTCAACAGTTTTGCTATTGCAGATGATACGGGCATGGTTATCGGATAACCAATCCATACCAAGTACAATATCAAAATCAGCCAGACTCATGGGTAACAAACAAATAGGCAAAATATAACCGGCTAAAAGAATTTTTCCGTTTTCAAGGGCTTCGAAGATCTTAACAATTTCACCGCTAGCAGTCTCGACACTTAGAGTTTTATATAATTTAGTTAATGGTTCGTTTAATAGACTACAGAAACTATAATCTATAAAACTTAAATTTGCACCCGAATCAAACAAAACTCTAGCATAGGTGTCGTTGACTAGAAACGTACCAGTGATGGTTTCTAGCACATCAGCGGCCCTTTTTGTGTCGACTACGAAGACTCGAGCATTTCCTTTTTTTGTTTTGACCACTTCCACCCGAACCACCAACAGCGGGTTTGTTCTTTAGGCACTCGAAACTTAAATGGCTCATTTCCTTGCAGTTAAAGCAAGTCATTTTCTTCTTCCAGCAACTATCAGCGTCATGTCCCGTACGATTACAGGATTCACAAACTTTAGGAAGACGGATCGAAATTGCATCGGCCCTTGTGGTATCTTCTACATGTCTTGCATGGTGTAGAGTCGTTTCGGTTTACGCCCTTTCCTCTAAAGTTGGAACCTCCTCCAGTCTTTCCTTGAGCAGCCGTTGTTGTTGGCACCTTCTTGTCCTCTTCTCTATTGCGGACCATGCCGCCCATCAAATAACCAACCAACTTCATTGCAAAGTCAGCGGTTTGAGGTAAGTGAGACCTTACCATGTAGCGGATTTCCCGCGGAAATCCCCATATGTATCTTGTGACTTTGCTGGACTCAGGGATAACTAGCTGGGGAACAAGGCGACAATACTCAAGGAATTTAGTGTTGTATTCCCGAAGGTTTGTCCCTACGACCTTATGATTAAGGAATTTCATTTGGATCTGGTCAGTTTCGTGCATGGGACAAAACTTTCCCATCACCATGGCCTTGAATTCTTCCCATGTCAGGCCATACATCACTTCTCTTCCCTTACTCATCAACAACGCATTCCACCACTCATGCACTTCACCATTAAACATCAAAGCAGAGTATTGAATTTTCTCCTCCTCGGAGCACTTGCTTGTTATAACAATAGTTTCCATCTCCTCGAGCCATCTCACAGTTGTGATGGCTCCTTTGTCACTATGGAACTCTTTCGGTCCATAGTATTTAAAGTCCTTAAAAGAGCAACCACTTATTTTGAGTTTCTTGAACTCACGTCTAACTCCGCCGTCAGCGTTAGACTCGGTCGAGACCTTTCGTTTTCGGTCGAGACCTTTCGGATTTTCGAGAGGGATGAACGGAAGGATTTGCAGTTCGAGAATGTCTATATTGTCTAGATTGAGATCTAAACGCGGATTCTTCCCTAACAGCATCTTTAATCATCTTTTGAATTTTATTCATATATTTCTCTGGAATTTCTTCCTCTCGCTAGTTCTCGGGGCCTTTCCCCTTGTCTTTCATTTCTTTTTCTTTACGAGCATTCTTGTTATTATTGCTTTGTCTGAAAATTTTAACAATGTTTCTTTTATTAAACATACCTTTTATTAAACACATATATATATATCATAAAAGATATATATATATATATATATATATATATTTTATTACACATACATATATATATATATATATATATCGTTTCAACGATATATATAACTTGTCCTATCATTACATTAGAACGTTTCAAACGTTCTTTATTGTACACACATCACATACAAAACTATTTTACACATATAGCTTCACATCGTATTCCACCATCTTCAGTCCTTCAAGAACTTCTTCACAACCTTCGTTAGTTTGTTGCATTTACGAAGGAGTGCTTCTCCAACTTTCTTCTTTTTCTTCTCTTTCTCATCTACCTTCTTTCTCCAGTTGTCGGTCTCATGCAATGCACGATCCAGATGTTCCTCATACGACTACGAATTATGTTGGGGTATTCATACTGCGGAGGTGGGTCGCGATAACACATTGTTACCATCTCGTAATGGTTCCGCGGTTCAGGATACAGAACATAAGTCTGGTCAGATGCAAGGTAAAGGTATGCCTTGGCGGCTTGATATTGTTCACGAATTTCATCGGCTTGATCTTAAATTGAAGGAATTCTCCCTTGAAATGGCGGGAAGCTTGACGAAGCTTGGTTCCTTAGTTGCTCCAGATATTGAACATATGGGTCGACGGAACCGTAGCTTGGATTCTTGGAAGTGAGTGATCCATTCATTGAGATTGTCATCTCATTAGAGTTCTCAGGATGCTCTTCTTCCATTTCTTCCTCGGACTCCTCCACAGGGTCCTCATCTTCAAGATCTTCTTCCTCATCAATATCGTCTTCTTCATTGGGTTCTTCTTCATCCGGTTCATCTTCATCTTCCTCCATTGGTTGTGCAGTTTCGTTCTCCATTGGGGGCATCTTGAAACTCTCGTAGGGCATTATTACCCTCATCTTGGGCTTGCGGGACGGCCCATCATTATTCTTTGGTTGAGAGCTAACATCGTTGAAAGTAGAGCTTCTAGTAAACCATCGGGATGGGTCGGAATGACACTACATCCAGTCAGAGGATGGGCTTCGTGGTTCTTCCTTTATGGGTCTGTTTGAAAGGAAGTTATAGGATGGGTGTGCATTTGGGAAATATCCAGTGGGATAGTTTTGTGGTTCTTGTGATGGTTGATATATTGGCATGGTTGGTGGGTGATAGATGGAGTGTCTTGGTGGCTCAACACTTGGCTTGGGTGGACTATCGGGTACTTCTATCGGGTAATGCTTACTTCCAGGGTAGTATAAGGGTTTGGATAAATCGTGTTCCACATCTTGGTTGAAGTATGCCTCATAATATCCATCGCTCATGTTATCCTCGGGGTAAGGTTCGGCTATACCAGCTTCCTTGGCCTTGCGAGTAAAATTCTCCATGAGAGCCTTGAATGACATCAATTAATTTGGGTAGTTTAGAATGTAGAGAGGGAAAAGGTTACCAGCCTATCTTATCCTTAAAACAAATAATCAAATAATTTCCTATACTTGGATCGAAGCTTGGGTATTGTTTTATGATACCCAATTCGCTAAGATCGATGGCTCTGATACCAAGCCTGTCACACCCCTATCTAGGGCCTAGGAGTGCGACCCATAAGTTGGTATCGTGTTTGTAAATAAATCAGAATTACGTTATGTTGTGGAAGACTTATAAAACTTTAAGGATCAAAAATGTAATTTATATATATATATATATATATATAAATATATACAATCAGAAGACGGGAATTATAAAATACCCGTTTAAAGTTGTTTACAAAATATTACTTGTTTTATGTTTACAAAACCACCATATTAAACTTATACAAAAATGAATCCGAGCCATCGGATATTAGTACTTCGTCATTTCCAATCTCTAACTTTGTTCACCTGCAAAATGTAAGAAAATACGTCAGCAACGAATGCTGGTGAACACGCTGACGCAGAAATATTTGTTTTACTTAATTACCCCTCGATACTACGCCTGCCTCGGCCCAACGTGGCTAAGGAATAACAAAGTCAAATAACACATTATAAATATGAACCTCTACGCTAGGTTACCTCAGCAAACACCGCAACGTTCGACTTAGTTAAGTACTCATAAATATATACATAAGGTCGTACTCCCTGCAGGAGAGCGTCCTACGACCAAGGGTGGTGCGATCATGCCCATACATCGCATAGTACCACCTATGTAAGGATCCAGACTTACGTATACCACAGCCTGAGGGCTAGGTTTATAACCTTATTCATAACGGTTTTAGGAACACATAGTTCCTTGTAAACAATTTCAAATAGCAAGTTTGACTCATTTTAAAATAAGTAAAAGTTTGGGGGGCGTATTCACCTTGTCTCTTTAGGATCGGCTTCACTACCATCCAAGGGTCTTTCCCTTTCTTGTCTCTTTAGGATCGGCTTCACTACCGTCCAAAACCTTTAGTATAAAAGTAAATTATAAACCTTTAGTTTATATTAAAAACCCGACGTTTCTTCTTCTCCAAGAAACGTAATCATTTTCTTTATTATTTATAAATACTCTTTATTCATTAAATAATATTTCATAACAAATAATATTTACATATATACTTACACACATATATAAGTATTCAACAATATTTATAATCATACTTTCATTCGTTTCTTTGTTATGTTTTCTTTTTTTTTCTTTTCTTTTCTTTTATCGAGGTATCGAGTATATCCTCGACTTAAGGCTTAAGCCTTTCATATAATATTCAAATTATATTGTATTCATTATTACGCCTAACCCTAACTGGCGTATAGAAACTCTAGAGACTCGAGCAGCACTCCAACGCCACTTTAATCTTCTCGACACGCAAATCGAAGAACGCCAAATCTTCAACACTTAATGACACGACTTTCAAGACTCTTTGTCATCTTAACAACACCTTCTTGATTCAGTGTAGGTGGAGGGTGGTATAAACTTCGAGGAAACGTTGGTAAACAAACAAGATTCGAGGCACGCTTATCGAGGAAATCGTTTATGTGATTGTCGGGTTTTAGAGAGAAGCTAGTGAGAGAGTGAACAACTGAGTTGGGATATGGAAATGAGCAGCCCCTGGGCCGCTATTTATAGGCAAAGTTTTGGGTCCCATCGCGTACCGCGATGGGTCCTTTGGCTGGCCCGTCGCGTACCGCGACGTAGGCCCGGCCATTCATACACTAGACCTGCCACGTGTTGACACGTGGCAGGCGCCGCTCTACATGGCAACACGTGGCGACAGTGTCGCCACGTGGTGACACGTGGCAGCAGACGTCGCCACTGTTTGCCACGTGGAACACGTGTCACACATTGTCAGACACCCCATCGCGTACCGCGATGGGTGTTTCTTCTGACCTATCGCGTACCGCGATGGGTCAGGAAAATCAGAATTTACAATTTAGACCCTCCACTTTGGAATTTGGCAATTTTAGTCCCTAGACTTGGAAAGTTGATACTTTGAACTCTAAATTTTCACGTTGTTACAAGTTGCTAGGACATTTTGCAAGGGAGTGCAATTAACCAACAAACTTCCAAAACAATTAGTTTGGTCCACCAAGAAACCAGTACCAATATCAAAACCGAAACCAAGGGCGACAAAGAAATTTCAACAACCAACAACAGCAGAATCACCAGCAAGTTGTTCACCAAAACCTGAACTTCCAATGAACAAATTAAAACCCTCCACAAGCTCCCATAAACCCCAACAGAAACAACACTAATTAGCCTAGAAACCAAAGAAATGTTGTATTGGCTACACAACAACAAGGAGCCTTTGATTGGAGCAGTCATGCAAGTAAGATAGAGAAAGAAAATATTGCATTGATGGCCAATATGGAGAATGAAGCTGAATCTTCTTCATCTCAGGTACATTCAGATCTTTCCAAGCTTGAGTTACTTGAATTAAATGAATCCCTGAGAATGACATTGAGTAAGCAACAAAAAGAATGTTTCAATAAACAAAGCATGATCAATGTGTATGAAGCAAGTGATCTAGCCCATGAAGAGAGAATTAAAAGTCTTGAACAAGACTATATGGACAGCTACATGGACCAATCAAGATATGTCACTGAAGTTGAAGGGCTGAAGAAGATGTTTTTGGATAAGAATTTGAAGAACACTGCTCTGAAGGTTGAGAATGATTTTTTGAAGAATTTTTTGTCAACAGGAAACATTTGTGTTAAACTCGACAAGATTAAGGAAGAAGACAAATACAAGACTGTCCCTCCACCTTTCAATGACAGTTACTCATTGAAAGTTGACAAGTAGAAGAAAGAAGCTTATCTCAATCAATTTAGAGAGGTATTCAAGGAAAAGAAAGAGTGTATTGAAAATTATGAAAGGGTTGAGGTAAGCGAACAAGGTGAGTTTGTGTTGAAGGAAGAGAAGAATAATGAAAGTTCAGTTGGTATTCATGTCACACCCTCAAAATCCACTAACGGAGTTTTACCGTCAGAGGGTGTGAACTGGCAGGATCGGAATCATTAGTTATAATCAAACCAAGGAAAAACGTTTAAATGAAAGTAAGTGCGGAAGCGTAAAACCTTAATTCAAAAGTTGCGTCACGCAGGACGACTTAAAACCAAATGTAACTGTTAAAATTAAGTTTGCAGAATAAAAGTGTTTTCATTAATGCATGCTCCTAAACCGCGCGCCCGCCTCGGCTACCTGAGAATAACATACTAAAAGTGTCAACACAAGGTTGGTGAGTTCACAAGTAAAATAAGATAAATCGTTTAGCGTTTTGCGTAACCTCGTTACGACGTTTAAATGTTGCGTAACCCCGTTACGACGTTTGAGTGTGTAACCACGTTACAGCGTTTAAGTGTGTAACCACGTTACAGCGTTTAAGTGTGTAACCACGTTACAGCGTTTAAGTGTTTTGCATTACCAGATAGTGTTATGTCAAATTATATATCGATAGGTAGCTAATCTATACAACAAGTATCGCTAAGTGGTTCGCGACCGAAGCTGACTGTTTATCAAGTGCCCGTCACCAGGTCCTCCAGACCATGGTAAGTGTTAGCCAAAATTTACACCCACTCAACCTCCAGTTGAGCTTAGCGTCGGGTGGGGTTTGTCAAACCCAGTAGTACTACCCAAAAGTGACTCGCTATTCCAAATATTAACCGGTCCGATGTGTGGGACTTCAAATGTTATGTATGCCGCTTAGCCTTTACAAGTGATATATAATTTATAACAAAATCTTTCATATGCGTTTATCTCAGAAAATATGTTTATCGGAGTATGTTATCTCCCCCAAGTGAAAAACGTTTGAAAACAGTTTAAGAGTGGGGTAAGTGAACTCACTGTTTGCGAAGAATATCCGATCTAGATCACCGAGTGATGCGCGTCGTAGAAAACTCTCTAGCGTTCTAAAATAACAAAGAGATTTTCTAAGTATCGGAATGTTTAACGAGTCTCTAGACTCGGCACATAATACCTATGCACGTAACATGTTTCGTGTTTCGTTTGTGAATCGTGTGTGACTTAAACAAGTAAAATTGTGATACGATACATGAGTGAGCAATTACTTTCGTGTCACGTACTAATAATGTATATCACTAGCAATTATTCCCGTAAGGGCATTTTGGTCAACAAACAAAGACTAACTAACCATTATTCCCCATAAGGGCAATTTGGTCAATTCATGGCAATCAACTAACAACTATTCCCTGCAAGGGTATTTTGGTCAAAATACAACAATTTTATAAAAACTATCATATTTCATGCATTCCTATACAACTCAGCAGCTAGTTTCGTTATGACAGAATTTCTACTTGAAAGATTGCACTAGCTCACCGATCATAACGTCTCAATTAATTCACCAAAAATCACCACAGAAGCATACATATCTTAGGTTTACAGAACATATTTCATCTTATTTTTATTCCACATATTTTTCTTATAATGACCAAAACATTACAGCAAACTCATATCAGTCAGATTCATGCGCAACAGAATGTTATTTACAATTCCCGTTAAACGAAAAATCCAATAAATGCAAGACCACTTGGGTTTGGTTCCTAACTCAGTGAGTCAACCTCCAGAAGTGGAACCAACCCAATTGGTCTCGTAGTTCATGAGATATAACATTTACAACATAACCTAACAGCAGGTCTAACAGCTCAGCTTTGCATCACGTTTTTGTAAAATCATAAAAGTATACTTCCACTTATCCAAAAATTACGAATTTATACTTCACAGAAACTAGACTCAACCTAGTTTACTGCAGTACCCACAATCTCAATCAATTTTCACGTTTACAGTTCGTTACAGTCAGTTAAACATCGTATATACGTTCTGTCCAGAATCTGTTCACATCAAAACTCATCATAATAACAATCTATGAACTATCATGCATCCATATAACCCTCTAGACACTATAACTACTATCCATGCATATTAATCACACCATACATACAAGATTAGGGTTTTATTTGAACTCACAATCAAGGACACAACAATTAACATGCAATACTATCAAACTAGTTATCAATCATCATCAATTAAATCAAGAATCACATGAATATCATAATACCAAGAAATCAGCCATAAAGGTTTACAATTAACCCAATAAAACTAACAATTAAACATAGAGGATACATAGAATAGTTGTGTATACCTTCCTAGCACCTTAATCTTCAATCAAACTTGAAAGATCTTGATTGTGTGTGTGTGTATATTAATCGATCTCAAGGAAATAAAGGGAGGGGATGGCTGCCAATTTTTGTAGGGGAATAGGTATGAGGTTAGGGTTTAGGTTTACCATGTATTTATAAAGGAATATGTTACACTTTGGCCCCTCAACTCCTAAGTATTACTTTTTCTAGAACCTTCTATCATAACTTGCACATTAAGTTAACATTAAGTATTACTTTTTCTAGAACATTCTATCATAACTTGCACATTAAATTAACATGACAATAATATTATCACATAACACATAATCCTAACACATAATTATCACATAATTAGTGTTTTAGTGTTTTTCGTTTATTCATCAATCGTTTGCGTTTCGGTGCAAATCCCGAAAGACTACTACACATGTAGTAAGTGTTAAGCGTCATTTAAACCCTAGTTTAAATGTAATGAGGTTTGCGTTTAGATTCAATAATCTAAAGTTTGAATTGACGGAGTTGCGTTAACGGAGTTAACCTGAAATTGACGATTGTCACATCATTCCCATGTTAAAGAATTTTCGTCCCGAAAATTTGAGTCAAGTCGTGATGAGTGTCTGAAAAAGTAAGAAAAATTTTCAGTTTGTCATATCATCCCCTAGTAGAAAGAAATTTCGTCCCGAAATTTAATTCATACCTCCGGTGATTTCTGACGGTTTGCCGGGTTTCGCGGTTTTCTATGTTTGGTCAGCCCTTCAAAAAGGTGAGGATACTTTTTCATCATTTGATTCTCGCGTTCCCACGTGAACTCCGGTCCACGTCTCGAGTTCCAATGAACTTTAACAATTGGAATTTTGCTGTGCTTGAGCGTTTTGGTTTCCCAATCCAAAACCTCAACTGGTTCTTCAACGAAGCGTAACTGTTCATCAACTTGTAGTTCCTCCAAAGGGACTACTTGAGTTTCATCGGATAGGCATGTGAAAAACATTGTGTACACTACTGAGTTCTGCTGGTAAGTCCAGTCGGTACGCCACTGGACCAACGCGTTCCGTTATCCGATAAGGACCAACATATCGTGGGTTGAGTTTGTTTCGTTTTCCAAAGCGAACCACACCTTTCCAAGGTGAGACTTTGAGTAACACTCGATCGTTTACTTGAAATTCGAGAGGTTTTCGGCGCTTGTCAGCGTAACTCATTTGGCGATCACGTGCTGCTGCCATGCGGTTAAACACTTAAACGCTGTAACGTGGTTACACACTTAAACGCTGTAACGTGGTTACACACTTAAACGCTGTAACGTGGTTACACACTCAAATGTTGCGTAACCCCGTTACGACGTTTGAGTGTGTAACCACGTTACAGCGTTTAAGTGTGTAACCACGTTACAGCGTTTAAGTGTGTAACCACGTTACAGCGTTTAAGTGTTTTGCATTACCAGATAGTGTTATGTCAAATTATATATCGATAGGTAGCTAATCTATACAACAAGTATCGCTAAGTGGTTCGCGACCGAAGCTGACTGTTTATCAAGTGCCCGTCACCAGGTCCTCCAGACCATGGTAAGTGTTAGCCAAAATTTACACCCACTCAACCTCCAGTTGAGCTTAGCGTCGGGTGGGGTTTGTCAAACCCAGTAGTACTACCCAAAAGTGACTCGCTATTCCAAATATTAACCGGTCCGATGTGTGGGACTTCAAATGTTATGTATGCCGCTTAGCCTTTACAAGTGATATATAATTTATAACAAAATCTTTCATATGCGTTTATCTCAGAAAATATGTTTATCGGAGTATGTTATCTCCCCCAAGTGAAAAACGTTTGAAAACAGTTTAAGAGTGGGGTAAGTGAACTCACTGTTTGCGAAGAATATCCGATCTAGATCACCGAGTGATGCGCGTCGTAGAAAACTCTCTAGCGTTCTAAAATAACAAAGAGATTTTCTAAGTATCGGAATGTTTAACGAGTCTCTAGACTCGGCACATAATACCTATGCACGTAACATGTTTCGTGTTTCGTTTGTGAATCGTGTGTGACTTAAACAAGTAAAATTGTGATACGATACATGAGTGAGCAATTACTTTCGTGTCACGTACTAATAATGTATATCACTAGCAATTATTCCCGTAAGGGCATTTTGGTCAACAAACAAAGACTAACTAACCATTATTCCCATAAGGGCAATTTGGTCAATTCATGGCAATCAACTAACAACTATTCCCTGCAAGGGTATTTTGGTCAAAATACAACAATTTTATAAAAACTATCATATTTCATGCATTCCTATACAACTCAGCAGCTAGTTTCGTTATGACAGAATTTCTACTTGAAAGATTGCACTAGCTCACCGATCATAACGTCTCAATTAATTCACCAAAAATCACCACAGAAGCATACATATCTTAGGTTTACAGAACATATTTCATCTTATTTTTATTCCACATATTTTTCTTATAATGACCAAAACATTACAGCAAACTCATATCAGTCAGATTCATGCGCAACAGAATGTTATTTACAATTCCCGTTAAACGAAAAATCCAATAAATGCAAGACCACTTGGGTTTGGTTCCTAACTCAGTGAGTCAACCTCCAGAAGTGGAACCAACCCAATTGGTCTCGTAGTTCATGAGATATAACATTTACAACATAACCTAACAGCAGGTCTAACAGCTCAGCTTTGCATCACGTTTTTGTAAAATCATAAAAGTATACTTCCACTTATCCAAAAATTACGAATTTATACTTCACAGAAACTAGACTCAACCTAGTTTACTGCAGTACCCACAATCTCAATCAATTTTCACGTTTACAGTTCGTTACAGTCAGTTAAACATCGTATATACGTTCTGTCCAGAATCTGTTCACATCAAAACTCATCATAATAACAATCTATGAACTATCATGCATCCATATAACCCTCTAGACACTATAACTACTATCCATGCATATCAATCACACCATACATACAAGATTAGGGTTTTATTTGAACTCACAATCAAGGACACAACAATTAACATGCAATACTATCAAACTAGTTATCAATCATCATCAATTAAATCAAGAATCACATGAATATCATAATACCAAGAAATCAGCCATAAAGGTTTACAATTAACCCAATAAAACTAACAATTAAACATAGAGGATACATAGAATAGTTGTGTATACCTTCCTAGCACCTTAATCTTCAATCAAACTTGAAAGATCTTGATTGTGTGTGTGTGTATATTAATCGATCTCAAGGAAATAAAGGGAGGGGATGGCTGCCAATTTTTGTAGGGGAATAGGTATGAGGTTAGGGTTTAGGTTTACCATGTATTTATAAAGGAATATGTTACACTTTGGCCCCTCAACTCCTAAGTATTACTTTTTCTAGAACCTTCTATCATAACTTGCACATTAAGTTAACATTAAGTATTACTTTTTCTAGAACATTCTATCATAACTTGCACATTAAATTAACATGACAATAATATTATCACATAACACATAATCCTAACACATAATTATCACATAATTAGTGTTTTAGTGTTTTTCGTTTATTCATCAATCGTTTGCGTTTCGGTGCAAATCCCGAAAGACTACTACACATGTAGTAAGTGTTAAGCGTCATTTAAACCCTAGTTTAAATGTAATGAGGTTTGCGTTTAGATTCAATAATCTAAAGTTTGAATTGACGGAGTTGCGTTAACGGAGTTAACCTGAAATTGACGATTGTCACATCATTCCCATGTTAAAGAATTTTCGTCCCGAAAATTTGAGTCAAGTCGTGATGAGTGTCTGAAAAAGTAAGAAAAATTTTCAGTTTGTCATAATTCAAGTCTCTAAAGATGACTTTGATGAAGATTGTGTAAAAAGAGATGAGTTGAGTGACTCAAGTGATCAATGCTTAACTGAAAGTGTTTTAAAGGACAAAGGTAAAGGCAAGTAAAGCCATCCAAGAAAAATTCCTACGTTACCAAAGATCACTCCAAAGATGAGAAAACACCATGAACAGATTAGAAGAGACCATGTGTCATTTGACATATGTGAAAGATCAAAGGGTAAATATAATGTAGTAAGACCTCCAAGCAAAGAAGCATTCAAGGTGAAAACAGTTAAGCACAAGAAGAATACTGAAAAAACCTTGGATAGTGATTAGTTTATTCTTGTCTGCCCTATTTTCTCAAATCAAGAACTCTTTGATGTTGGGGAAGTTGAAACTGTTGAAGAATACGAAAGAAGGCAATCAAGATTCAGAGACAATTCAGATGATGTACCAATCAATCTGGAAAGAATAACTTTTGTCAAGAGCTCGGTTGAAAGGCAAGAAATCAAGATTGAGAAATTTGTGCCTTTCCCAATGGACTTTGATGGGCTCAAGAATCAAAGGACCACTGGAATTGAACCCCTAAGGCCAAGTGAAATATTTAAGAAGGGGAAAGCATATGAAAGTTTTATAGGGAAGGTTTGGTGCAAGCACTGTGATGTGTATGGATATCATACTGATTCATGTCAGGAGATATTCACATTCAAACCATTTCATGTTCCAGACACAACCATGTTTGGGCAAGATTTTGGTCTGTACAAAAAGAAGTATGATGAGTACTTAGGAAAAGGAAAGAAACCAACTGATAATACTAATAGAGAGAATGAAGTAATCAAGAAAACTGAGATTGTGGTCAAGAAAGAGAAGACTGTTATTGAAGAGGAGCAGGTTCCAAAATTGAAACAACCAATCAGAATAAACCTTGTAAGGGTTGTTTAGAAGGAGAAATCTGTTGAGAACGAGAAGCCAACAGTGAGTGAAGTAAAGGCTGTTAAGAAGAAGGAGATAGTTAGGAAGAAGAAATTAAGGGAGTCAAATGGAGATGAAAAGTTTTTATTGAAACATGGGTATGAGCCCCAAGGTTTTCTATGGAAACCAAGAAGTGAGACTGTAGTGACAAGAGAGACACATGTTACTTCTAAAACACTTAAAACAAGTATGCAAAAAGAATATGTGGTTAAGGAATGTAAGAGATAGTTCTATATGTGAATAGATCATATAAGACTGGATATGAATCTGATGGCTATTATGAAGTTGTGTATGAAGACCCCAAACCAAATGCAACACCTGTCCATGTCATTGTTGATTTGTAAGCTGATGTAGCTTATACTTCATCACTTAACTGATCATTTTTGTTTGATTTGTGCGGGAACAGTCCACATCAGTCAGTGATGTATGGTATATGAACAGTGGATGTTCCAGGTACATAACATATGATAAGAGGTCTCTTGTGAACTATGAATAAAATTTGAAGGGCCTATTGCATTTGAAAGTGATGAAAATGAAGGGAAGAGAGCAGGTAAAGGTATTCTGACTAATGACAAGGTTTCATTTGATGATGTCTTTAATGTGAAAGGATTGTAATATAATCTTTTGAGCATCTCTCAAATGTGTGATAAAGGTTATAAGGTTGGATTTGATGATTCTCACTGTTTCATCCTCAAACCTAAATGTTAACCTGTATGAATTGAAGATGAAGGATGCAATTTCTAGGGTTGGAACTTGTTTTGTTTCGAAAGCCACTAAAAATGAGACCAAATTGTGGCACATAAAGCTTTGTCATGTTAATCTAAAGAACATGAAAAACCTTGTTATTGGTGAACATGTAATTGGTTTACCTACAAGAGAGTTCAAGCTTGAAGACAATTGCATTTCATGCCAAAAGGGTAAGCAGCACAAGTCATCACACAAAGCAAAACTTGGGAATTCCATTGAAAATATACTGGAAATGCTTCATATGGATCTCTTTAGTCCTGTGAGTGTTCCTAGTATAGGAAAGAAGAGGTATTGCTTGGTGATTATTGATGATTTTTCAAGATACACTTGGGTTGATTTCTTGAACTCCAAGGATAAGGCTGCTGAATTAATCAAGGGATGTGTTACAAGGATTGAGAACCAACTGGATGTAAAGGTGAAAGTGATTAGAAATGACAATGGAACTAATTTCAAGAATGGAGTAATGACTGAATTCTACCATGCAAAAGGAATTCATCAACAATTCAGTGTTCCTAGAACTCCTTAACAAAATGGTGTAGCTGAAAGAAGAAACAGAACACTTATTGAAGCTGCAAATACCATGTTAGCAGATGCTTACTTGCCTGTTACTTTTTGGGTAGAAGCAATGTTCAGAAAACCTTATATCAAGTTTCTCAAGCCTTTGGTTGCAAATGCTCATTACTGAATACTAAAGACTACTTGAACAAGTGTCAATCTAAATATCTAGAATGTTTCTTTGTTGGATACTCCACAAACTCAAAGGCTTACAGAGTATATGTGAAGGATCACTTGAGTGTGATTGAATCTTCTGATGTAATTTTCAATGAAAATCAATTCAATACAGTTGATGGAGCAACCTGGTTATTTGATCTAGAGAAGTTAATCAAGTCTTTCAAGATTTATCCTGAAGACTTTCATGAAGCTTTGTACAGAACAAGTGTCCAAGAAGAAAAGTTAGAGAAGAAGATTGATTTGGACAAGTTGTGGTCAAGAGTTGCAAACAAAGGTGTTGAATATTCCTTTAACAATGTTGCTTCTGATCATGAAAAAGATGTTGATCAAACTGACAATCTTGAGCAAACAACTGTTCAAGACCAACCTATTGTGAATGATGTGCAAACAAGTGATCATAATGATCAAGAGCAAACAGTCAACAATGAAGGCAACCTGATGATTTGTTTATTCAAGATCAAGCTGAAAGACAACTAGACTTTGAGACTTTGTTTCAAAGTATGTATATTAGAAACAGTGTTGCTTGATCTTCACAATAGTTTGATAAAGATTCAACTGAATTTCATGATGCAACTGCAGATTTGATCATTGAGGAACCCGATCTCAATGACACAAATCTTGATTCTAATGTGTCTACTGATATGATTGTGCAAACTTCCTTTGTTGAGAGAAATCATCCACCTGAAAACATCATTGGGGACATCAATGAAAGAGTTACCGGAAGTGCATCTGAATAAGCAAACATCTGTTTATACTCCTGCTTTTATCCCAAGTTGAATCTAAGAACATTGTTCAAGCCTTTAAAGACAATAGTTGGGTAGAAGAAATGTAAGAGAAGTTGGCTCAATTCAGGGATCTACAAGTGTGGGAACTTGTTGATAAGCCAATAGGTAAGTATGCTATTGGTACCAAGTGGGTTTTCAGGAACAAGGGGGATGAAAGAGGTATTTTTATAAAGAATTAGACAAGACTAGTTGCTCTAGGCTGCCTACAAGAGGAAGGAATTGACTTTGAAGAAGTTTTTGCACGTGTGGCAACGCTAGAAGCTATTAGAATCTTTCTAGCCTATGTTGCTTCAAAGAATATAAAAGTATTTCAATGGGATGTTAAATATGCCTTTCTAAACTGAAAAATTGAAGAGGAGGTGTATGTGGCTAAACCTCCAGGCTTTCCAAATAAATTTTACAAGTTAAGCAAAGCTCTATATGGATTACATCAAGCTCCAAGGGCTTGGTATGATGAGTTTCAAACCACTTACTTGCTAATGGTTTTCAAATGGGAGCTATTGACAAGACCCTTTTCTACAAAAGGAGAGGAAAATATTTACTCATTCTACAAGTTTATGTAGATGACATCATCTTTTTATCTACCAATGAACATATGTGCTTGGAATTTGAAAAATTCATGAAATCAAAATACTGTATGAGCTCCATGGGTGAAATGAATTTCTTTCTAGGTCTTCAAGTTCATCAAAAGAAAGATGGTATATTCATTTGCCAATAGAAGTATGTGCAGAACATTCTGAACAAGTTCAAGTGTAAAGATTTCAAGACTTCTTCAACTCCAATGGACACTCAGGAAAAGATGATTCAAGATGAAAAGGGGGAGCCTGTTGATGAGCATGAATACATAGCAAATATTGGATCACTGATGTATCTGACTGCTTCAAGACTAGACATTATGTTTGTTGTCTGTGTGTGTGCAAGATTCCAATCAAGTCCAAAGATGTCTCATATGATTGTTGTCAAGAGGATTTTTAGATACTTGAAAGGAAATCCTGATTTAGGGATATATTCATTTGCCAATAGAAGTATGTGCAGAACATTCTGAACAAGTTCAAGTGTAAAGATTTCAAGACTTCTTCAACTCCAATGGACACTCAGGAAAAGATGATTCAAGATGAAAAGGGGGAGCCTGTTGATGAGCATGAATACATAGCAAATATTGGATCACTGATGTATCTGACTGCTTCAAGACTAGACATTATGTTTGTTGTCTGTGTGTGTGCAAGATTCCAATCAAGTCCAAAGATGTCTCATATGATTGTTGTCAAGAGGATTTTTAGATACTTGAAAGGAAATCCTGATTTAGGGATATGGAATCCAAAGAACCATGCCTTTGATCTAATTTCTTATACTAACAGTGACTATGATGGCTGCAATATGAGTAGAAACTCTACATATGGTGGATGTCAATTTCTAGGAGACAGGCTGGTGTCATGGCAATGCAAGAAGCAAACTATTGTGTCTATCTCACCTGCTGAAGCTGAGTATATTGCTACATATGCCTATTGTGCACAAGTTCTTTGGATTCAGAACCAATTGCTGGATTATGATTTGAATTTTATGAACACCCCTATCTTTATTGATAATACTACTGCATTATTTATTGTTAGGAATCCAGTCCAACACTCTAAGACCAAGCACATTGAAATCAGACATCATTTTATTATAGATTGTAATGAGAAAGGACTGATTGAAATGAAAATAGTTAAAAACAGTGACAACTTGGCTAACCTATTCACCAAGCCACTAGATAAAACCTAATTCCACTTTCTGCTGAAATAATTGGGAATGATCAACTCAGACGAGGTCTGATTAATGATATGTCCTCTTTGTGCTAACTGATTATCTTGATGGTCTTGAGAGTGAAAGTAGTGATTATACGCATGTTCAACTGATAAGTGCTTTAAATGATTATCTGTCTGACTTATGTGTTTCTGATGCTTAATTAGCTTATATTCAGTGAATTTGTGTGATATCATGATAAATGTGTTTGAAAGTGATTTGAAATGATAAATGAATGCGCTTATCTGATATTTTAATTTGTTTGGTTAATTTGAAGTGATGGTGTGTTTAAGATAGGATAGCCTTTGCATAATATGTCTTGGATGTACATTATGTGAAGTCTTCTTGTTTTTAAATGGGTCATTCATGTTCTTATTATTCCTGAATATGTTACCTACTGCTTGTGTCAAAACTAAGTTTTTGTGTCAAACTTATATGCTCAAATGAATATTTTGCAAAAGAAGTTTTTCCAAGAAAATGTTTTGACAAAATTGAGCAAATTGTATGGGGTAGAGACATGATAAGATTATTCAGTTCAAGCTTTAAAGAAGCTTAAAAAGGTTTATTTGAAAATTGGTCCAACATTTTGGGAAATGATAGTACATTGGTTATTTATGCTGATCATATGGATTTAATAGGCTAAAAAGAAAATTAGTACAGTCATTAATATGTATGGTTGCTTTATGATGTATAAAATCTGAGATGATATAAACATAATGAAAATGCTAATCTTAATGTGGAGATACATTGTTTTCTACGGATATTTCAAAATACATCTCTCCGGATGATAGGCAGAAAAGTGACTACACAGTCATACACAAGCCTGTTGGTATTGGTCATCAAAATGATTCATCTTATATATATGACAAAGAACAAATGTGAACAAATTTTATATATAATCAGCCAAATGTTGATTATTGTTCACAAATATTTTGAGAAAAATGCAAATATGAGTGTTAATTCTAGAACTAAAAGGGTGGAGGCAATAATATAAGTCCTTTTAGCATTCCTAATGAAAGGCCTGTAAATCCGACTTGCATGGCATGTAAGTCCAACGTTCAACCTCAATATGTTTGAAGTTTTGAAAAGAAAAGTTTAATTCAATTTAACTGTTATGTCATAAAATTATTTTGACCAAATATCAGGGGGTTGAAGTCAAATTGGGATAATCTGGGCAAAGCCAAATAAGCTTTGAGAAGAGCTACGAGGCATCATAGCATAATCAGTGTTGTCTATGCTAATTAATTAAACCTTAATCATATCACAAAAATGTAATGAAAATCATGCTAAGTCTAGACTTGCTGTTGATCTGTCTGATATGTCATAATAATGCTGAGAATGAAGTATGAAGAAGTGACTTAACCAATATGATCCCATGTTGAGATCTTTTTCAGAAAAAGAGATGGAAAGATATAACTGAAATTTGATCTCTAAATGCACCATTTGCTCTTAAACATTAAATTGTAATGATAAAACTGTGTGAAAAATGGTTTAAGACAAAATAAGTTGCATTTTGACCTTGAAAAGGTCTGAATTTATCAATTCTAGCAAGCTTTGATGATCTCTGAAATTTCTAGCAAAGTTAGTTGTTTTATAGGATGTTTGGCTCATTCTAGCAAGCTTTACACTTGAAAATGTCTAAATTTGTCAATTTTAGCAAGCTTTGATGATCTCTCAACTTTCTGGCAAACTTAGTTGTTTTACAGGATGTTTAGCTCATTCTAGCAAGCTTTACACTTGAAAATGTCTGAATTCGTTAATTCTAGCAAGCTTTGATGATCTCTGAACTATTCTAGCAAACTTAGTTATTTAATAGGATATTTGACTCATTCGAGCAAGCTTTACACTTGAATATGTTTGAATTTGTTATTTCTATAAAGCTTTGATGTCTTTGGACTATTCTAGAAAACTTAGCTGTTTTGATTGAATGTTTAAGATATTCGAGCAAGCTTGATGATTATCTGAACTTAAATGAATTATTCATGTTTTATTGGGTAAACTTTGATAAATTTATACTTTCGAGTAAACTTGGATGTTTAAAAAGTTATATATATTTGTCTAGCACACTTGATAATTATGTGATACGTGTCTGATTGTGCTTTACATGTCTGTTTCTAGTAAACTTTATTTACCGAGCAAACTTTATGCTTAGGGCACCCTTTTTAAATGTTGGCTCATTCCAAGTGCTCTCCTAGCATACTTGTAAACTTTAGAAAATTCCCATCAAACTTCACTTTTCGGGTAAACTTTGTGTTTAGAGCATACTTGTACTTTAAAGAATATATAAGTCTCCTCTAGCACACTTTGCACTCCTGAAGCATTTTCGGGCACACTTTTGTTTTAAAGTGTCCTTGACTGAATATTTGTTAATTTTATTAGTCTATCGGGTATGGTTTGAGAAATTCAAATAATCGAGCAAGGTTGACAATAAGAAATATCCCTAAGTTATTATTTGTGGATTCTTTATTGATTCCTAGCAAGGTTGCCTATTTGATGTCTTATACTTGATTATTGGTCTTGTGATTTATTTCTCGAGCAATCTTGTATATTTGAGTAAGCTTCCTTCATCTTATCCACTTAGTGTTACTTTTAATTACTTTTAATATCTGAACAATTCTGGAACTAGCAAGCTTTGCTAATGTACTTTACCTGGTAAGCTTTGAAAAATAAACCTTTCCTAGCAAACTTTGTGAAAATAAACTTAATCGAGCAAGCTTTATGCTAATATATTTTAAAAAAATGAATTTTTGGCACTATTCATGAACAACACGACAAAATGCAATTAAAACCCAGTTTCAAAAGGTATATAAGAGGTTAGTGAAATATTCACACTTCACTTCTCTCTCTTCCCACTATTGCATTATTGTCTGCTCATCTCGTTCCAAAATCCCAAACGTTAAACAAATTTCCTTACCCTAATTTGTTAGCCTAAATATTCCGACTCGGTAAGCATCATTTGATTGTTTTCCGACAATGAATATACGGAATTGGGGGTTTATTCTTCATTTTAACTAACTTCACTGTTTTTGTGTGTAGGTTAACAATTTGTCGAAGAACAGGTTCATAAAGATATTCTTTCTTTTATTCTTAAAGTTGTTACTAATTACATATCAAAGTTGTGAACTTTATGACTAACTTTTACTTTGAATGTGTTTTTAGTGTTTGACAGTTATGGCAGAACCGACGTATATATTGGAGAAGAAGCACAATCAATGCGCTCTAATCCAAATTACTCCAGATAATCGCCAGTTACTTTGATGATACGGTGGCTACAACGATCATATTTGAGATTCTCTTTGACATAGTGCCCTTTTATAAACAGAAATCATCAGCTAGATTTCTGGCACTCTGCCCAACTGATTGATGATGCCGGAGGTAGGCGGATAGAGGCTACCATTGCCCGACAGGGGATAGTGATAACTGAACACCTTATATGGGCTAGTCTTCAACTGAATGATGATTTTGAAGCCCCAATCCATTTCTCCACAAACTGGTTATTAACTATTTTTAGGAGACAATGGGATATCAGGGTGATATACATGAAGGTCAATTTGAAAAGGGCATGTTCCCTAATCTTTATAGGTTTCTGATACATCACATAGTTCAGGGTTATGCATTGAGGAAAGGCTCTTGGACTTTGTGGAGCTGTGATCTGGCCAATGCATATGTGGCAGTTGTATTTCGTCAGCCATTCAACTTTTCAAAGATGATATTTGAAGGTTTGGCTGCGAATTTGATGAAACCTAACAAAGATAAATTCTTGGTTTACCCAATATTCCTACAGATCATATTCAACCGGGTACTACCTGATCTACCAACTATTGGCACGACACACTTGTTTCAAGACCCACATGTGTTTAAAAGGATAGCAAAGTTGGCTTCCACAAGCCACTTCAACCCTGATGCTAAGTTTGATATACTACCCTGGTTATTAAACAATGATTTGGAGATAATGGCAGTTCCAGAGTCACCTCGTGTGACCTCTGAGGAGGAAGAGGAAAGTGAGGAAGATGGTAGTGATGAATCTGATAATGGTGATGATGAAGGAGATGAGGGTGATGATGCAGGTGATGGTGGAGGTATTGATGTGATTGTTGAGGAGATTGTTGTAGAAGTAGTTGATGTTGAGGCACATGGGGAGAACCAACCTATACCTACACCACCAACTTCACCCCTAAACCAACCATTAAACCAAACCATATCCCCACCCCAACACCAGACCCCATCCCCACCACAACACCATGACTATGAACCCTATATTCCATACTCTCCAACACATATCCAATCACCACCTCAAACACAAATCCCTACCCAATCCCCAAGCCATACCCAAAACCTTGACTAAGCCCATACCCATAGCCCAACCCAAATCCTAAACCTACCATCAACCCAAACCCAAAGCTTAATCCAAACACAAGATCAAACCATCCATGAACCATATATTCCACAATATGTTCCTGCCCATCTAATAAACCTGTCAAACACACCATATCAATCCCTACTCAAACCCAAACCTCTGACCAACCAGCCTTTGAAATCATACACACTTTCACACCAATAATCGAAACTGTCAACCCATTACCCCCCCCCCCCCACACACAGACAAGCACAAATGTTATTGAAAGCCCACCACATGAACCTATCCAACCCCAAATAACAATTCCTGACTCAGTTTTAGATACTCCTTCCATATCCCCTTCCTCTGATGCCATTTCTTTGGAATATACGTGGATATGATGATTGAAAATTTTTACTTGAGGAGGAAAAATGATGAGTTGAATAAGGAGAATGCTGATTTGAAATCTTTGTTGGCTCAGGCACAACAAAAGATTCAATCCATGGAGGTTGAGGTTGAGAAGACCTCAGCTGCACCAAAACAGGGGGAGAATATGCCTGTTGGTAATGAAGATGATCTTATGGAGGAGGATGTTGATGTTGAAAGGGAGCGGGACACATTGAAAGCCTTATGTAATTTGTATGGAGGAAATGAGGATGAGATTAGTGAAGAGAAGAGGACAGATGATGGTGGTTATGATGGTGATGAATCTGATGGAGGAGAACAAAACTATGAGATTGAAATTACTGTTGAAAAGGAAGTTGTTGAGAAGGTGGTGGTTGAGAGGGAGGTTTTGACCAATGAAATTTTGGCTAGAAATGAAGCTGAAACTCTTACTGAGGGACAACAACTGATGCTATAGCCACTAAGCCACAAACTGATGTGATAGTTGATGAAGGTGGAGTTACTGAGGAAGTTGTATTATCTGATGAGCATGTTGATAAAATTGTTGATCTAGATATGGAGAATTTGATGGATGAGATTGACAACTATCCCAGTGAACCAAAAATGGTGTGGGAAACTATTGAGGAGGATAAGAGAAAGGATAAGGGGAAGTCTATTGCTGAAAGTGAAGATCACTTACAGCCTCTAAATACTCAAAAGACAAAATATGTTGATGACCTCTTAGATGTGGACGAAACTGCCGAACAAGCTACCAAAAGGCATGTTGTTACTTTCAATGAGATTTTAGAGAGAGAAAGGATTGCAAAATCCTTGACTGAACAAGAGTTTGTGCAACACGAAGAAATTTTGTAAGAGGTTGAGTTAAGAAAAAATTTAAATAAAGAGGGAGAGCTTGACCAAGAGGTGATTGAAAGCTTGATCAAGCTAAAACAAATTGAAGAAATAAAAGAACACCTTGACTCTTGTTATTGTTAAATTGAAGCGGACTTAACAAGAGGTACCAACTCCAACCACTGCTGAAGATATTAATGATGATTCAAATAAGCAGGTGGTGACTGATGAAGCTGGAGAATCAATAATTAGAACATTACCTAGAAAATGGATAAAGTATGCTGAAAAGGTGGTAGAAAAGAAGGATGCTTGGGAAAAGGATGATTATGATGAAAAATATGGAAAGAAATACACAACGAAGAGGAGGTATGATGGCATAGTTGATGATGATGAACCACAAAAAAAGAGGTTTGACAAGTCTAAAAAGGATGGATATATTGTTGAAAGTCCAAAGGAGGTGGAAAGCCCTGTTGAGGCTGTTCCTTTACAAACCATCATGCCTGATGATTTTGTGAATGAGCCAAGAATAGAGGCTCTGGATGAATTTTCAGATAATGTGGATGACACTGTTGACTCCCCAAATATTGACATGACTGATGAATATACGGAGAACATACAGACCATGTTGGATGATTCAAGGAAGAATGATCCGATAATCCTGGGATTGATCAACCATGGATATAAGTATGAAACTCTGGCTCCTATTTCTGATGAGGAGTTGTAGAAGTTACTTAATGAGGAGGTTGAAGATATTAAAAAGAAGATGGAGAAGAAGAACCAGGATTCCCAGAAATTCGGAGCTTATTTAACACTACATGGGTTTTTTAAAAAGCAGTTGAGCCACATGAAGTTCAATGAGCTGGAAGAAGCCTATAATGTCACAGTTGAGGCAATTAAAAGGGATGAGTTGGAAAGGATTAAGAGAGCTGACTCCCAAACTGAAAGACTTCAAAGATTGTATGCCAAATATGATGGGAAGTGCAGATTGCTGATTGGACATGGCTATTCTATTGAGCTTGTTGACAGTCTGATCATAGAACAGGTGGAAATTCATTATAAAAGTATATCAAGAAAAGTCAAATTTGAAGCATCAACTAAGAGACCAAAATTAATGACCCTTGTTGAGAAGGAGAAGAAGCAATGGGAGGATGAGCAAAAAAAAAAAAAACTTTTTACAGGTTGATGGAAGCTAGAGGCAGAAGGGCTGAAACTAAAAGCTTGAGCAGATCTGAAAATCTCTCTATGTACAAGCCAGAAAAGGAGAAGTTTGATAGTGAAAAGGCTGAAACATCAAAATCTCCTAAGGCTCCTCCATTGGTATTTGTGAAGGAGGAACCAGTTGAAAATCTTAAGCCATAGGAAGACGAAAACAAGATCAAGACCCTCAAAGGCCTGATGCTTAGCAAAGGTATGGGTGAAGGAGTCTTTGACAACCTTGGAAAAAGTCAACTTAAGGACTTATTCTACACATAAAAGGTTGAGTGGGAGAAGTTGGAGGACGAGCAGAGGAAACTATTACAATTCCAATGTGGGCCCAGGGGCGAACCAATTACAACAACACAAAGATCTGTCCCAGGGGGTCCAACTGATGATGAGATAATGGGTATGATTACTACACTTTCCAAAGAAGGAGAAAATTACTTAAATTTGGTAATGCTGCCCAAGAAAAAGATAATTAAATTGTTCCTGAAATCTGGGCAAGAGAGGATCCCTGTTCTTAAGAAGAAATCTACTTCTTGACCCTCTGATGTAAGTGTCCCAATTCCTACAACCAGAGCCTCTCATTAAAGATTACAAAGGTCACCTTCTGATGTGGACCTACCAAAGAGGATGTTCTTTGATGTTCAACCTGAAAAAATCAAAGTGATTATGAATAGTGTTGATTTGAAAGAGGTGATATTTAGATATGACTTTTTGGATTTTAAAAGAGAACAAATGGCTAAGATGGCAACCATGAATCTGTATGACTACTGTAACAGACATAGGTATGCTGTAAGACAACAAAACAATTTATCTAAACATCTAAGGGACTAGGCTAGGAAGGGGTTCCCCATGCTTAACAAGAAAAGGAAATGTGAACTCCTTTCATTTTAAAGGAACAAAAGGGTGAGGGAGATCAGATACGTTGAAGAGACACACAAGTCAAAGATCAAGAACAAAACCCCTCTTGCAACTATGATGGAATGCATTAGCATGAGGCGGCAGATGACTAGGCCCAACTTTGTTGTCCAAAAGAATGGAAGGATCACTCAAGTTGACTATAAATATAGAGATGGATCCTTCATTCTTCGAAACTCTGATGGACTGGCCTTGGGCATCATCAAGGAGGACACGGATTTAGAATTTTTGCATGTGGAGGGCCTAGAGGATATAATTAGATGGACTCTGCCCTCTGAGCATCCTAACCACAGTCATTTATTCATCTTTTAGGAAAGTGCCGCAACTGTGAAGTTGGATAGAAGACAAGAAGCCTCAAGCTCAAGGATATAAGATTACTTTTCTAGCTTAGGTTTACTTTGAAATGTCCATGGGATAGATTTCCAACTTGTAATATTTTTGATTATGTAATGTAATTTCCCTTTGAAATTTGATGTGTATTTGGCTAAGTTTATGTAACCTTAGAGGTGTTTTGGTACAGCTGAGGTTGTTCCCATCTAAGGGAGATTGTTGGGATGTGGAAATTTCAAAGGAAGATTTGAAAATTCTCAACTTCTCTCTGAAAATGGATATGTATGGAAACCGAGCAAGCTCAAGCTTCCCAGCAAGCTTTTACTTGTCCTAGCAAGGTATTTCGCTTTCCCAGCAAGGTTATCTTCTAGAATTCCTCTTAAGTGTTAAACCGAGCAAGGTTCACTTTGTCTAGCAAGGATGTTCTTCTAGTCAAGCAAGGTTTGTTTTCTAGCAGACTCTTGGCTAAAATCAAATCTAACAAGGTTTATTCTTAATAAATAGTGTTCCCAGAAAGCTTGAAGGAAGTTAATGAAGAAACTACTTAAAGACTTCTGCCGAGCAAGGTTCAACTCCTAGCAAAGCTACAGTGTTACCAGTACACTTTTTTTTGTTCAATAAGTTAATATTAACAAAGGGTTGAAGGGATTGTTGAGGAACAAGTTTGCTAGTGGGACTATATCGAGCAAAGTTTGATAAGGTTAAGAGGATTTAAGTTTGGTAGGTGAATATTTTCTAAGGAAAATATTCTAAGTAAAGTCTGCCCAGAGAAGTGTTTACTAGCACACTTCATGGTTACCAGGTTTGCTCGACAATGATACATGCTGCAAAGCTTTCTCGAATACCTGTTTTACACTTAGCATTTATTGTAATAGGTTTAATTATGTTCTAATGATTAGGGTTTCTAAAAGGTGAATGTCAGATGTCATGGCTAGGCCTATAAAAGGAATATTTTAGGGCACGCCTATGACACACCAGAACACCTGATATTTTAGCGAATATTGTGATTGACGGTAGACCAATTTCCTATAAGGAAAGTTGCTGAACATCTTGACATTCCACCTTTATACCCTAATTGATTTCTGCTTGTAACCTTCGTATTACTAAATGGAAATCTTTTGAGTTATTTATTGTGTTTGCTACTTTAGTGTTCAGTGTGCAACATTTAGTGTGCTAGTGTTTCTGCCATTAACATATCTAGTGTTCTTCACAAAATAGTAGCCGTCATTAACCTTCTTGTCAACACCTAGGTGTTTGGTTACGACAGTGATTTATTATTTTGATTGACGGCATACCAATATCATGTAAGAATATCTGCTTAACATCCTGACATTCCACCTTTATACCCTAATTGATTTCTGTTTGTAACCTTTGTATTATTAAATGGAAATCTTTTGAGTTATTCGTTGTGTTTGTTACTTTAGTGTTCAGTGTGAAACAATTAGTGTTTTAGTGTTTCTGCCATTAACATATCTAGTGTTCTAGAGATAGAGTAGGACCGACAATAACTGAGTTGGACGACCCATGAGCGTTACATGGCATTTTAAATGTACCAAATAAATCACGAATTATCACTACAATAGAGTTTGACGGCCCTTGAGCATTCCATGGTATTTTAACTGTACCAACTAAATAACAAACTAACGAAACAAAAATGTGGGTAGTTGGAGTATCCCGTGAATCACCACGTATGATTACTCCAACAAAAACACGAAAACAAATTGAGAAATGGATAGTAGGAGTGCCAATGGGTTCCATGAATTTTTCACCCAATTAACAACTTAAAATAACAATAACACAATAAATGAAAAAGACCGAGTTTAGCCACGAATCACCATGAATTAGGTTTAAAAACAAATTGCAATCACTAATGCGGTTATGTTTGACAGCCTAGGGTGTCGGTCAAATGACAATTGTGACCCGCTTTGGCCTATAAGATGGAGTATTGTGGACAGGTTATCCTCCACTTAAAACACAAAAATAAATTAAGAAATGGATAGTAGGAGTGTCATAGGTTCCATGGATTTTTCACCCAACTAACCACTTAAAATAAAAATAACAAAATAATCGAAAAAGACCGAGTTTAGCCACGAATCACCATGAATAAGGTTTAAAAAAAAATTGCAACCACTAATGCGGTTATGTTTGACAGCCTAGGGTGTCGGTCATATAACAATTATGACCCACTTTGGTTTATATGATCGAGTATTGTGGACAGGTTATCCTCCACTTAAAACACGAAAATAAATAAAGATATGGATAGTAGGAGTGTCCATGGGTTCCATGGATTTTTCACCCAACTAACCACTTAAAATAATAATAACACAATAATCGGAAAAGACTGAGTTTAGCTATGAATCACCGTGAATTAAGTTTAAAAACAAATTGCAACCATTAATGCGGTTACGTTTGACAGCCTAGGGTGTCGATCGTGTGACAATTGTGACCCGCTTTGGCCTATAAGATCAAGTATTGTGGTCAGGTTATCCTCCAGGTAAGGAATAGCGTCATACCTTGGGTTCTCAGAACCGGTGTGTTAATGCCCGACTCATAGTTCCCCCCCCCCCCCCCCTTGTAGATACTACAAGACTTGTCTCACAACCTAGGCCTAAGGTGAAAGGGTGAAAATAACAATAGGGATTTCTTAAGGAATTTCCCAATAATAAAATACAATCTACTTGATTTAAATTAATTACGAAAATTATTATGAGGTTGAGGCATAGCCTTGGAGTTGTGTATGTGTGTGTGCATGACAATATAACAATAAACAATATTTAAATAAAAAACTAAAAAGTTGTAAACAAATAATTTGAACATATAAGGCAAGAAGATAAGCACGTATGGGGCTCCCAAGCATGTTACTAAGGCACCATTAATGACCGGTGTAGGGCTTGTTTGAGTATTAATGTCTAATGCTAGGTCTAGTGGGCTAAATGTGTCATATGTATTGTATAAGAGGCTGATAATATCATTATTAGAAAGTTTGTTGTGTCGCGTATAATGTCACAACCCGACCAAAGGCGGCGGAACATGTCGGGGCGTAACGTATTGATTGGACAATAGCTTAAAAGACACTAATTAATGTAGTAATTATTAGTTAATTTTATTAACAATAAATCAAGTACACAAGTTACAATAATTAAATCAATTAAATTGTTCCTTTGTGTAATATGAATAGATATCCTAAGGTCAAACTATTGTCTTCAATCTTGAATAATATCAACTACTTGTACCTGTAACATGTATGAAAATAAAGTTTGTCAACACGAATGTTGGTGAGAATACATAAGTTTTAGTTTTATATATATAGAGAGATAAATCACAATTCATATGTAAATGATGAGTATTACAATTCTTATGAAAATGTAAACAACTAAATAGATGTGGACCCGTTCTTATTGATATGAAATCAAAGTACTTGGGTAATTGTATGATCATATTAGATGAGGACATATGAGGATGAGATACCAACCACCAAACATAAAATAAACAATTAAGCATATAAAGCATTATCATAGAGCATGCAATAATCACACATAAACATATATTGAATTATGTTTTGAATAAACGTGAAAATAAAAATGAGTAATTTAAATAGGGTATTCATGCCACCCCCAAATTTAAAAGATGAAAAGGGGGGATATGTAAATTCACCTTAACGTGTGGATTAGGTGATGATGAGATAATAAAAAGAATAAGGATGAAAATGGTCAAGCTCCTCGAGGCTAACCGACAAAAATTCCTAGTTGTTAATGATAACAAGAATTAAATATAATCATAGCGAAATACAAAAATTTATGACGGGTTTTGAGATTCGATATGCTTGTTAGTGTGTAATTAGTCTTATTATCATAATCATATGGTTCTTATGTTTTATTAACGTTTTAATTATTACTATTATTATTATTAGTATTTAGTTAACATTATTATTAATTATAAATAATATATAATAACGGAAAAGTTAAATGAAATAGTTTAAGTATATAATTTGGTTCATTAACGAGAGTCGTAAAAATAATATAAATATACATCTTATTTATAAAGTGTACGTGTATAATATATATGTAGACTCACTTATAACATTTAAAAAAAGTGTATATATATATATGTATATATTCATAAATATGAATAGAAAAGATTTATCTCGGAGTTTGGTTTATCAAAATAAGGTTTATTAACGTTTTGAACACCAAAAATAACAACAAAATTGCTGAAAGAATAATAACAATAAAATCAAATAAAACCGGGCTTGGGGAGACTCGAACCCACGTACCTAGGCCGGTTCAAAGGCCTTAGCATAAACGCACCTGCCACTAGGGCAGGTGTCTAACACGGTTATAACTTGACTCCCTTTTATTATATACTATAACTGATTTTCATTCTTTCCCCTTATGAACCCTTGAAATTTAATTGTCCAATTCGTTCAAGATTTGTTAAAACTAACATAGGGTTAATGTTTCTGGGCTAAAACCGATCTCAAGGCATATATTAATTACCTATTTTGGTGATGGATTGATGGTGAACAAGGAACAAGTGGCGCAACTCTGTTTTGGTATAGAACGATCTTGATGATGGCTGGTACGATGTAAATAAGTTAGGGTTTAGATGCGCAAAGTAAAGGTGAGTGTGTGTGCAGGTTTAATTGAAATATAAACGAGTTTAAACAGGGTTTTAGGAATCAATTTGTTCTGTGGTTCGTTTATTAGTATTGAGCTGTCAATTGTTCATAATTTACCAGGCTTAGGGTGTCGGTAGGTTCGTAATAAGGTAAAGATTGATATGGTATCATCAATTACGCGCTTAACGAGTCCGAAATTAAAGGGGGGGGGGGTGTTTAGCATCGGCAGGAAGAGGGAGAAGAGAAGAGGGAAGAAAATGTTTTGCTATTTAGCAGGTTGGTCCCAATGTTATGGTGGTGGGTGCAAAAGAGGTTAATAAGTTAGTTAGGGGTTGATTTTGCATGTTATTCATAGTTGTGATCAATTATATAAAAATAAATAAATAAAGTACTAAAAAGAATTGCGGGATTTATTGATAAAATACCCGAACTCGGGTCGGGTAAAGATTACAAGTACGATAGATTTGAAAACTCGAAATGTTACAAATGCCCGGTTAATAATTATAAAAAAAAATTAAAACGGGTCGTGTTTTCAGGTCCAAAAATTGACGAATGTTACATTATTCACAACTTTTTGAAAATTTCGTCCCGAAATTATAGAAAACCATAACATAGAGAAAGAACGTAAGTCTCAAAATATTTTTTTTTAAATCAAAATACCACAAATCTTCAAATGACCCAAATAACGCTATAAAAGGAAAGTATGATAAGGACACTTATAAATAGGATGTACCAACGACACATCCACCATGCACTTAGCTCATTCATATTTGTATCGTTAGCCAAAATCACTCGAGGTTATGAGTTATGACACACAACTTTATTCACTATGAGTTCCATGCGAGAAGTTCGATAATTATGTGTCCACTCATAATTATTTAGGTCGTCGCATGATACACATAGTTCGTCCCGTTGTGTGGGTTCGAAAACAATGTAAAAGATTTTTTATTTTTTTAACTTAGTGGAAATTGTTTGATCAAGAGTAAGAAAACTAAGTAAATACGTGAAATTTGAAGTTAATAAATAACTCCTAAGTGAACTTAGAAAAATATAACGAAGTTGTTGAAGTTAACCATCGAAAGTAATACAATAAAGTGAAATAAATAGATGGAGGAAATTTTGAAATTATATAAATATCTTACACATTCGGTGTATTTGAAATACTTGAGGTGACAACAAAATACATGAATAACTAAACACATAAATGGGTCAACAAAACACATGATTAAAGAATATAATACTGGATGAGGCTTTGAATCAAGATTATAAAATCAAATAAGATGAGGAAAGAGTACCATGAGAATGTGGTGAGTTTGGAGGGTTTGGGTAGCCATGTAGTAATATATCGAAATAAAATTTGTACATGTGACTCCTATTAAATAACTATGTACAACACATGTTCATAGTCCCAATTTCCAAAACGTTTGTAGGAAATCTGTCAAAGGTAGTTCATGATACAAATACGGTACTATTAGATAACTATGCACATCACCATGCACATAGTCCCGGTAAATAACCGGTCATTGACCACTTAAACCACGATAATAAATTGTGTAACAATAAATAGTGCAATAAACGACATATTATGAATAAATGAGAGATTGAATACCATTATAAATAACCATAATTCCTATTCATAACAAAACTGGATAATTAATGAAGTCAATACATTAGTTTTAAAAGAAAACAACTAAACAAAATAAACGAATTTTGCATAGCATGTCTTCATAAAGGGTTAGGCTTAAACTTGGGAATCGTTGATGTAACACACTTGTCCTTGAGTAGCTTGGTTACTTGTGGTTGATTGGTTTATTGGGATTTGGTTGACTTGCATTGGTTGAATGGGTTGGGTTTGAATTGCTTGATTGGGTTGAGCTTGGATTTGTTGTAGTTGATTTACTTGGGCTTGGTAAGCTGGATATTGAGTGGTTTGGGTTGGGTAGGAATGAATTTGGTTCATGTGTGCGAATCTTGGGCATGCATTGCGATAATGGCTAGAGTCTCCACAATTGTAACAAGCTCTAAAAGTTGAGGGTGCTTGAGTAAACGGTTAAACATAAGGTAAAGTTTGGGGTTGGGCAAGAGGTGAGGTATATGGTTGCATCATGAGTTGGTTGCGTTCACGGCATGTGGTAAAGAGGTGAAAAAATCGATCGCAATGGGTGCATTGTCGACACTTGAGGTTAGGCGAATGGTGAAATTTACACGTATCACATAATGGGTGGGGTCCTGTGTAAGGATTCTTGGTGGGTTGGGCTTGCGATTGGGCCTAGACATAGTTTTGGGAGTTGGAATTTCTTTTATTGTTGCGGTAATAGGGAGAGTTGAGTTGTTTTGCTTGAAGGATTCGGACTTAGAAGACTCGGGTTTGGAAGATTCGGGCTTGGGTTCTTCGGTGGGCTTGTATGTAGGCTTATCATTGGGCTTCTTGTAATTTTTTCGCGTCAAGGTCCCGGCCTTAACGTGGTTTTCGGTGAGGGTACCAGCTAAGGTGATGGCATCATCGTGGGTTTGAGGGTCACGACTTAGGATGGAATATTGGATTTGCATAGGCAAACCTGAGATGTACTTATCGATTGAACGTTCAAGGGGAGTAACCATGTGGGGGATGAGAAGGCTCAGTTCATGGAAGCTCATGTTACGGGGAGTAACCATGTAGATGGTGTTATTACCACTTTCTTGTTTCAAATTCCAAAACTCCTCTTCCAACTTTCGAAGCTCATGTTTCAGGCAAAACTTCTTGAGCATGAGTTTCTTGAGCTCATCCCATGGCAACGCCATGGCAACCTCAGCGCCAACTGTGCGCTTCTCACCGTTCCACCAATTGAGGGCATTCTTCTTGAGTATGCTAGAGGCGGAAGTGGTTTTCTTATCCTCGGTACATTCGCAGTGGAGGAACACGCTCTCCATTTCTTTGAACCATTGGAGGAGAATAGTAGCACCGTCGATACCGAAGTATTCGGGCGGGTTTGCACTCTTGAATTGATTAATGGAGCAAGCAATTGGGTTCGAAGTTGTGGATGATGTAAGAGCATTCACAGTTTGGAGTTGGAAAATGATTGTTGGGAGGGCTTCCACGATTCCCTTAGCGATGCGGGATGACATGCTACGGCCCGAGTTGCCGGTGCGAAGGTTACGGTTGATAAGGAGGGAAGAAAACTTGCTACAATGACGACACGTGAAAAACTTATTATGTTTTGGAAAAAAAAGAAGAAAAAATGTATAACTATGTGAAATTTCGAGTTTTGTGAAAATTCATGAGAATACAAGATAACATTTTAATAACCTTAACTTAGAATACAAAATAAGATTTTAATAACCTTAACTTAGAGTATTGATGAAATTGATAATTTGAGAAAATATTCATTCTTAACAAAATAAAAAAATTTAAACAAAAATCCCATCGTTGATTTAAGAGTGTGATCGTCAAATGACCACGTTTGATACAATGAGGGTAGCAAATTCTGTTTCGTTTGGTGTGATATGCTTTGGCTTAATAAGTTCTACACCCTTACTAAACACTCCAGGAAGACAACCGGGTCTCGCGGTTGATTGAGATTTATGCGCATTGCACTTCCTTAGGCTCGCAAGCCTTGGTGTCAAGTGTTCGGTAAACAAGAGTGTCACCCTAAAAGTTTACTTGATGTGTGAAAATATATATTATAAATAAGGACCGAATCACAATTAAGCTTTAAATTTATAAAAACGAAAATCCTATAGAACCACACAAAACCGGCAAGTGTACCGATCATAAATAGTATAGCATTCAAGGAAGTCCGGATATCGAACTCAAGGACACGTGAAAACGTTTATGATTAAGAAACTCTAATTAAGACTTACCAAAATAATATTTATTTAATTTTTAAGATTTTATTTAACTACTTAACTTAATTAAAAGAAAACTGTTAACAAAAACTTTAAGAAAACTTTGATTTAAATTCGATGAATAAAACCGTCTACCTAGGAATGAATCATGTTGAAAGAAATAACGAGACAACGGATTGAAAATATTCAAGACACCGGTTATAAAAGATGACACAACCAAAACTTGTTTAAGAAAGTCAAATTACCTCTCAGTCTCTCTAACAATCTCTAACTTATTTTAGTTGATTTTAAAGAATAAACCAGACAAACAATTATTAACGTGCTCAAATGACGATTCACCTCTCGGTCTCACCGACACACTATCCTATTGGAGACGAATACTACGCAACCAAGGATAGAGGAACAATTTAACTTAACCCAAATTAAACCAACTAATTGCACATAAACACTCAAACTTGACAAGACAAAACCCGCTCTCGCGCGGTCTTAATTCTAACAAATAAAAGCAACGAGACAATATTACTTCTTATCACCTCTCGGTCTCAAAGAAGGTGTATTTTAACTGATTTTAGATGATATATTACCCACTTATCCCTACGGTTGATCACCCCGCAAATAAACCCAAAACACCAAGTAAAGAGCTTAACAAGCAATCAATTAATCAAAACCGATTCAATTAACTACTGAAAGAGGATTATAAGTAATAACTTATAATCCTCTTTCAGCCATCACACACAATCTAATTCATGATTTAGTTAAACTTTACATCAATAATTTAAGTCTTGAACATTAACAATCCATTATACAAGTTAAAACTACTCAACAATCATCTATCCTAGGTAGAACAAACTAGTTTAGCTACTCATCACTTTTGGACAGCCACAAACACTTAATAAAAACACCATAAACATCATCATAAACTTTATAAAACTCAATCAAGATCCAAACTTAATCAATAACAAGTCTAACAATCAAACAATTGCAAAACAATTCAATTAAAAAGACCAAATCAATCAAAGTTAGGGTTTTGAAAGATAAACCAAGTTTAGAGATGTATACTAAAGGTTTATGGATGAGATCTGTGGATGTTAAGGACCCTAGCTGCTGCCCAAGCTTCCTTCTTCCTTCTTCCAGCCGCCAACAGCCCCTGGCCGCCTCTTCTTCTTTTTTTCCTTTTCTGCCGCCGGCTGCTGCCTTCTGTCCGATCGCAACCCTTGCTGCCCAAGCAAGGGTTTTTTGATTTCGGGATTATGATGAAAAATTTGCTGATTATCTTTGATATTAACTTAATATAATATAATATAAGGCTTTTAATTAGTGGGCTTGGACCGGGCCTTGCTTAAACTTTAAAACTTTGATCAAAAAGGCCCCTAAACTCTTCCAAATTGCCTCTTTTTTCACCATCTTCTATAAACCTACAAATAAATATTCAACTTTGTAAAATCACTCATAAACAAACCAAAAAGACTTAATAATTAATCTAAAAATAATTAAAATATGATAAAAATGCTACGGAAAGTCAATGTGTTTTACAACACATCATTACTACATATCCGTCCCACGAATCATCCTCAAGAATAGGGGAGTGAAAAGTCGGGATTTCTTAAGAAATTTCCCTTGTTTTTTAAATCTTCCTAAAGTTTTGAAAACAATTTAGAAAGTAAGGTACAGCCTCAGGTTGAGTGTGTGATTTTATGTACAAGAATGATATTAAATTATTAAATAATATATAAGCTACTGCAATCAATAATATAATCCAGTGTGCAAACACATAAAGGCATATCACGTATAAGGACCGTAAGCATGCTAATAGGCCGTTATATCTAACCACATATCTTATAGCCTTCGGCTATGATACCAATCTGTCACACCCCGACCAAAAGCGGCGGAACATGCCAAAGCGTAACATATTGACTGGAAAGTAGCTCAAAAGGGGGATATGTAAACTCACCTTAACGTGTGGATTAGGTGATGATGAGATAATAAAAAGAATTTGGATGAAAACGGTCAAGCTCCTCGAAGTTCACCGTACAAAAATTCGTAGTTGTTAATGATAACAAGAATTAAATATAATCATAGCGAAATACAAAGATTTATGACGAGTTTTGAGATTAGATATGGTTGTTAATGTGTAATTAGTCTTGTTAACGTTTTAATTATTACTATTATTATTATCAGTATTTAATTACATTATTATTAATTATAAATCATATATAATAACAGAAAAGTTAAATGGAATAGTTTGGGTATATAATTTGTTTCGTTAACGGGAGTCGTAAAAAGAATATAAATATACATGTTATTTAAAAAGTGTACGTGTATAATATATATGTAGACTCACTTACAAAATTTAAATAAGTATATATATATATATGTATATATTCATAAATATGAAAAGAAAAGAGTTATCTCGAAGTTTGGTTTATCAAAATAATGTTTATTTAACCTTTTGAACACCAAAAATAACAACAAAATTGCTGAAAGAATAATAACAAAAAAACAAAGCAAAACCGGGCTTGGGGAGACTCGAACCCACGTCCCTTGACTCCCATTTATTATATACTATAACTGATTTTCGTTCTTTCCCCTTATGAACCCTAGAAATTTAATTGTCCAATTCGTTCAAGGTTTGTTAAAACTAACTTAGGGTTAATGTTTCTGGGATAAAACCGATCTCAAGGCATATATTGATTACCTATTATGGTGACGGATTGATGGTGAACAAGGAACAAGTGGCGTGGCTCTGTTTTTGGTATAGAACGATCTTGATGATGGCCGGTGCGATGTAAATAAGTTAGATTTTAGATGCGCGAGGTCGAGGTGAGTGTGTGTGCAGGTGTAATTGAAATATAAACGAGTTTATATAGGGTTTTCAGAATCAATTTGGTCCGCTATTCGTTTATTGGTTTTGAGCTTTCAATTGTTCATAATTTACCAAGTTTAGGGTGTCGTTAGGATCGTATTAAGGTAAAGATTGATATGGTATGATCAATTATGCGCTTAACGAGTCCGACATAAAGGGGGGTATGGCATCGGCAGGAAAAACGAGAAGAGGAGAGGAAAGAAAAAGTTTTGCTATTTTGCAGGTTGGTCCCTTAATTATGGTGGTGGGTGCAAAAGAGGTTAATAAGTTAGTTAGGGGTTGATTTTGCATGTTATTCATAGCTGTGATCAATTATATAAGAATAAATAAATAAAATACTAAAAAAATTACGGGATTTATTGATAAAATACCCTAACCGGAACCCGGGTCGGGTAAACATTACAAGTACGATAGATTTGAAAACGTGAAATGTTATAAACGTCCGGTTAATAATTACAAAAATATTTAAAACGGCTCGTTTTTTCGAGTCCGAAAATTGACGAATGTTACATATAACCCTTAGAGGCGTATAAGCTTATGAGGGCGTATGAGCTTATACGCTGACCAAGACTTATATGGGTACACTGTAACATTATATATTGGCTTTCATGTTTATCATTTTGTAGCAGTGTGATGGCAATAATTATGTTTTGTACTCAAAGTGTTATATCAATATATCATAGCTTACAAGTGAATGCGTTATTAATCCTTTACAGTATTATTCCGCGATATTGTTTAGTATAGCAAATAACTGGTAAATCGGTCCGAATCATAACGTTTTCACATAAATGATGTCATGCATGATCTGGATAATGCGCTTTTAAGTGGTATCAGAGCATGAGCCTCATATTGCTACTTATTACAACGCATTCTGAAGTTTATTGTTGAAGATTTGAAGATTCAAAGTCAACTTCATTACCGATTACATTTTCTTCGATTAGTCTCTGGTTCATGGATCATTTTTCAATTTGTTTGGTCATGGTCATCGTTGATACATAATAATCGTTTCTGCACGAGTAATTTTGGTTAATTGAAGCTAAAATTCAAGATCTTGATTCTAAAGGATGAACAGTTAAACTGGCGTATAAGGATTCTGGTTCACGTATTACGGTTATACGTCCGTATAAGGTCATATACGGTGATTATTTATTATTCGTTGTAACTTGGTTATACGTTGGTTTTGTTCGTATAAGTTGGTTATACGTTGATCTGAGGTTAAACGTGTAAAGTGTTGTACGGGTTAAAAGGTTATACGGTGTGTGAAGAGGTTATACGCTGAAAAGGTTATATGGGTGTTTGTTTGCTGTTTTTTGTCCAAAGATTGCAAAGATGGAAAATTTAAATGCATTTATGACACATGCGTCACCTATTATTCAGAATATTAACTTGGAAATGAAATGGGAACATAACCAAGCCCCCGAAGCTACTTAGAATGGAAGACGATACTAGTTGGGAAGATAAGTTTGAAACTTATTTACAAGCTGTGAACTATGACACTTGGGAAGCAATTGAAGTTGAATACATCATTCCGAGGAATAAAAATGGCAAAGTCATAGATTATCTCAAATACCTGAGGCTGACAAGGCTAGATTTATTCGTGAGAAAAAGATGACGAATTTGATTCAACAATCAATCAAATCTGAGATCTTTCAATTAATGCAACACAATGGGTCATGTCACTCAATATGGGAGGCTTTACTGAATAAATATAGAGGAAATCCCGATATGAGAAAGTCAAATATGGCACTATTAAAAAAAGAGTTTGACATTTTCACAATGGTCAAAGGTAAATCGATGGCTCAATTAATTGAAATATATTGTCATCTTGTTAATGAAATGAAATACATTGATAAACTGGTTGATTCTTTATCTGACGATTAGGAAACATTCATAATGATTCAACAATCAAACTCGATCAATTATGGAAGATTGACTTTGGCTCGATTCAATGAGAAACTGGAAGCTCATGACCTTGAGATTCGTAACAAACAGAAAATGAAGAATTCTACAGTAACTCAAGACATTGGTTTATATTTTAATTCATCACAATAGGTGATTGCCCCGAGCCAGAATATCCAAACTGCTTATGTTACAAATTGTAGGTTTGGTGGGAATTCTCAATCGAGTCAACCGTCCAACATACCTCAATTTACAAGCTCTTACGTTGGAACTAATTCAATAACTTCTTCTGTTCATGATCAATCACCAAAGCCCACTAGTCAACCTTTTGATGTTGTTCAATGCAATATTGCGGTTAATATCAAGAACAACAATGGACTAACAGTTGAAAACGTTCAAGAACAAATGACTTTCTTAGGATCTGTCCTTGAGTGGTATGATTTTTTGATCGCTGGGCATATTGGTAATTATAACATGACAAAAGAAGATTGTGATCAAATTGATCCCGAGGAGATGGAAATGCTTGGCGTTCTTTGGTGTATGGAAAGTGTGGTGAGAAGGGCTCAAAGACTTAGAGATATTACTTGTAAGAATTGTTTTGATGGGACAACTACTAAACTCGGATTTGATATGTCAAAAGTCCGATGTTTTCTTTGCAAAGATAAGGGTCATTTCAAGAGAGAGTTTACTAATCCTAAAGTTGGAGATTCTAGTCCTAATCCGTTTCGTCGAGACTACAACCGACAAGCAATATATAATCAAAGTTTACCTTCACAAGCTGAGACATCAAAGAAACCTGAAGCGTCGTCATCAAAGGCATGTCATGCACAACTGGATGAAGGTTTTAAGTGAAATTATGTTGTTCATAAAGCTAATGTGGCAAAAGTATTTTGTGAGAATTCACAAGTTAAAGAACAAGAAAACAAGAATGATGCAGAAAATGATGATGTAGCTGAAAGAATGAGTGATGATGAAGAAGAGATCTCTATTGGTACTGAGGATTCTCCTAAAAGTTTTGAATCGATTCACAATGAATTCTTCAAGTCATTTTTTCCACCTGATGTGTTTGAGAGTTTTGTAGGTTGGTTTAACGGCGAAGAAGTTCCGCATGGAAAGATTGACTTTGGAATTGATGATGAGCAAGAGGAGACTAGAGAAACTGATGTAGTTCAAGACACAACAAAGAGTGAAGCTAGTGGATATTATGATCAAGAAATAATTCATGATGTGGGAAAGGCACCTATCCTTCAGGAAAACATGGTTGGTCAGGCAAATTTTCCTCTTGAAGAAATTAAACACATTTGTGAATCATATGAAGAAAAGGAATTTGTTATTAATTCATTGATAACATATTTTAATTCACTAAAATATTATTACAATAAGATGTTTCTTGATTATCAAAATGTAAAAGAGGCTTATGAAAAGCTTCAATCGTGTGAGAAAAACTTGTGGATGAAAATCATACAAGATGAAAAACGATTTCTATGCTCACTCACACGGTTGAAGATAAGCAAATTGGTATCAATAGACATGTTGATAAGAAAGCGGAACTCAAAAGAGAACATTAATTGACTAAAACTGAAATTGAAATAATTGAAACAAAACTGAAAAGTTATTCCGCTTCTCAATATGTTTTGGATCATATTGTTCCAAAAGAAATTTCAAAATATCATGTTGTTCCGCCACCAATTTGGAGTTCTTATGTTCCAAAAGAATCTGATGGATTACTTAAGGCGTTGAAAATGGTGTCTGATTCACCCAACATGATAATTCATGTGATGAGAAAGTTGTTAAATTTGTTCATAGTTCTGAAGTGAAAGTGAGATAGGCAAACAAGCTTCTAAATTTGTGTTGTCTGAATCAGATGGTACATCTAAAGAAAATGTTATAATTGGTAAACAATTTGAGAAATATAAATCCCAATCACATGGTAAAACTGGTAATCAGAATACTAGATTTGCTTAGACCAGTTTTTACTATAGGGTATTGGTTTCAAGGAGGTTAATCAAAGGTCTGTAAAACCACAAAAAGATTGTTTTTGTTAAAGGTGAAACTCTGTGGAACAAAAAGAGGCTATCTTTACAAGGCAATCAAATGATGAGTTTTATAAACATAAAGCTGATAGAGAGAGACAAGAGAATCATGATCATCCTATTAACAATTTTGTTGATAGAAGGAAGTGTTTCCGTTGTAATGAAGAAGAACATTTGTTTTATTCATGTCCTAAAAGATTTTCTCAAGAAGGGAAACATGTGGTTAACAAAAAACCATATGTTAAAGTTCCTTTGGTTAAACCTACACATCCACCAATCAATATTTTAAAAAGGGGTGTAGATAAGGAATATGTTAAAAAGATTTTTGAAGTGGGTGAATATTCGAATGTTAAGAAAAATGATGGTTTTTTTAAAAGGAAATGTTCTATTGTACAGAACTGGGTGGCAAAAGTTAATATTAACGAAAATGTTAAACTACCAAATGAATAAGTTGATGAGTCTTTAAATGAAATTGTTAATCAAGTTGATGAAAAGTTGTTGTTTCATCAAGTTCATGTCCGTCTGATGATTCATTGTCTGATTATGAATATGTTGATTTTGAGGTTGTTTTATATGAAAAAATGAAACAACCCAAGACCAAAAAGGCTTGGGTTTCCTTGTTTCACTAACTGCTTGTTTTTGTAGGGGCTCTCAAGATCCAATGACTCACGTTGGTTAATGGATAGTGGAGCCTCTATACACATGACTGAAACTCTCCATTTGCTAAAAAATGTTCAATCTATTCGAGGACTGTATGTGGGATTTGCAAGAAATCAAGGAGGACAAATTGTTAGAGAATGTACTTTATCGAATGGGAAAGTGATGTTCAAAAATGTGAATTACATCACGGAGCTTGAAAATATTTTGTTGAACATATATCAAATTTTTGACAAAGGCTTTTCAACGCATTTTATAAATCAAGAGTGTATCATTCTTAAGTCTGGTTAAAAGATTCAAGAAGAATGGATTTTAATGAAAGCACTAAGGGAAAATGATCGTTATGTGCTTAACATGAATGTTGCTTCAGCGACTCAAGGTACTGTTCAATGTTTTTAAGAGGGTACACATGGATTTATTTGGACCTATGATTGTTAAAAGTATCACCGGGGAACTTTATTGTTTGGTGATCACTAATGATTACTCACGCTTTTCATGGACAATGTTTCTTAAATCAAAAGATGAGACCTTTGACAACTTGATGATTTTGTTCAAAAAGCTTGAGATGTTATATAATTTGCCAATCCGAAGGATTCGAAGCGAGAATGGTACCCAGTTTAGAAACAACCGTATGCTTCAATACTGTAATTTGCGGGGTATTCTTCATGAGTTTAGTGCTCCATATACAGCACAACAAAATGGAGTTGATGAACTAAAGAATCGTACTCTGATTGAAACAGCTCGGGCGATGTTGGCAGATTCGAAATTACTTGTTAGTTTCTGGTCTGAAGCTATTGCCTCAGTGTGTTCCACTCTTAACCGTGTTTTGAAAGTAAAGTGGTATGGCAAAACCTATTTTGAGCTACTTAATAGACGTAAGCCTAATTTGAAGTGCCTTGAGCCGTTCGAATCTCAATGTACTGTTCTGGATCCTGATGGAAAATTCGGCGCTAAGTCTGTGGAAGGTTTCTTTGTGGGTTATGCTAGTCCTTTAATAAGAGTATTTTTACCTATCATCAACCGTATTGTGCAAGTACAATATGTGGACTCGAAAAGATAAGCTACTCCTCTTCAAAGAAAAGGCGATTCTGTGACAATCGTCAATTTCAGGTTAACTCCGTTAACTCAACTCCGTCAATTCAAACTTAAGATCATTGAATCTATAACGCACACTTCATTACATTTAAACTAGGGTTTAAATGACGCTTAACACTTACTACATGTGTAGTCTTTCGGGAATTGCACCGAAACGCAAACGAGTTGACGCAAACGATTGGTGAATAAATGAAAAACGTCAAAACAGTAATTATGTGATAATTATGTGTTAGACTTATGTGTTGTGTGATAACATCGTTACAAACACTAACTCAAGATGTAAACAAGTTAGTTTAAGCTAGATAAGTAATACTTAGAAGTGGAGGGGCCAAAGTGTAACATATTATTATTTATAATATGTTAACCCTAACTCTTTCCTCCTCCCCACACAATCCCGATCGGACTCTCTCCCTTGGCTGCCGCCATTCACACACACACATACAACCAAGATTTCAAGCTTTTGATTGAAGATTAAGGTGCTAGGAAGGTATAAACGACTATCCTATGCATCCTTTATACTTGATTTCGATGTTTAATGGGTTAATTGAAAACCGTAAGGGCCGATTTATGTGTGTATGTAATTCATATGATTGTTGTTGATTTGATGATGATTTGATAACTAGAATGGATATTGGTACATGTTAATTACTTGTGTCTTTGATTTGAGTTCAAACAAAAACCCTAATCATGTATGTAATGTGTAATTGATGTGCATGGATAGTAATTATGGAGTCTAGAGTGTTATATGAATGAATGATGGTCCATAGATAGTTAATATGTTGAGTTTGGATGCAAATAGTTTCTGGACAGATTGTGTTATTGATGTTTAATTGACTGTAACGGGGTGTAAATGTGAAAATTGGTTGAGATTATTGATACTACAGTAAACTAGGTTGAGTCTAGTTTCTAAAGAATATAAATTTGCAATTTTTGGACGTGTAAAAGTTAACTTTTATGATTTTACAAAAACGTTGTGCAAACCTGAGTTGTTAGACCTGCTGTTAGGTTGTTTTGTAAATATTATATCTCCTGAACTACGAGACCAATTGGGTTGGTTCCACTTCTGGAAGTTGACTTATTGAGTTAGGAACCTAACCCAAGTGGTCTTTCATTTATTGGATTTTTCGTTTAACGGGAATTTCAAATAACATTCTGTTGCGCATGAATTTGACTGTTATGAGTTTGCTGTAATAATTTGATGATTGTGAGAAACCTATGTGGAATAAAAATATAATAAAATATGTTCTGGAAACCTAAGACATATATGCTTTTGTGATGATTTTTGGTAAATTAATTGTGATGCTATGATCGGTGAGATAGACTAGTTTTTCAAGTAGAATTCTGTCGTTAAGAAACTAGTTGCTGAGTTTTGTGAAAGTTGCATGAAACAACGTGATTGCTAATTTATTATCGTGTTTTGACCAAATTGCCCTTGAGGGGAATGATTGCTAATTAATTGTCGTGTTTTGACCAAAATGCCCTTGCGGGGAATAATTACTAATTGATTGTCATGATTTGACCAAATTGCCCTCATGGGGAATAATTGCTAGTTAATTGTTATGTGTTGACCAAATTGCCCTTACGGGGAGTAATTGCTAGTGATGTACATTATGAATACATGACACGTAAATAATTGCTTACACATGTAACGTATCACAAATACACTTGTTAAAGTCACACACGATTCACAAACGAAACACGAAACATGTTGTGTGCATAGGTATTATGTGCCGGGTCTAGGGACTCGATAATATTCCGACACTTAGAAAAATCTCTTTGTTGTTTTAGAACGCTAGAGAGAGTTTTTCTGTGACGCGCATCTTGGTGAATTATTTTGGGAATACTTCGCAAACAGTGAGTTTCACTTTCCCCTTTTTAAACTTTTTAAACGCTTTTCACTTGGGGGAGATAACATACTCCGAAAACGCATTTAAGATTTTGTTAATATAGATTATATATCACTTGTAAAGACTATGTGGCAAACGCGTTAACTAAAGTCCTTCATTCACATCGAACCGTTTAATATTGGATAATAGCGAGTCATTGTTGAGTAGTACTACTGGGTTTGACAAACCCCACCCAACGCTAAACTCGACTGGAGGTCGAGTGGGTGTAATCTTGGCTAAACACATACCATGGTCTGGATGACCTGGTGGCAAGGCAAATGATAAATAGTCAGCTTCGGTGTCGAACACTTAATGATACTTGTTTTATAGGCTAGCTACCTATAGATATATAATTGACATAACACTATCTGGTAACGCAAAACGCTGTAACGCAAAACGCTTAACGCAAAACGCTGAACGCAAACGCTTTATTTTATATAAACTTGTGAACTCACCCACCCCGTGTTGACACTTTTAGTATGTTATTCTCAGGTAGCCGAGGCGGGCGCGCGGTTTAGGATCATGCATTGCTTGAAACACTTTTAATTATGCAAACTTATTTTAAACTGTTATCATTGGGTTTTAAGTCGTCCTGCGTGACGCAACATTGGTTTCTATGGTTTTACACTTCCGCATTTAATTACTCGTAAACGTTTTCATGGTTTTGAAACTTTGTTTTATGGTTTGATTATAACTAATGAATCCGATCCTGTTAGTTCACACCCTCTGACGGTAAAACTCCGTTAGTGGATTTTGAGGGTGTGACAGATTCATGGATGATTGACTATGACAGTTGTGGAGTTGTTTCTCATTTCCTGAAGAAGAAATCACTGATGAGATGGCCACACTGTTATTTCAATAATATTATGGTGAAGCTCTTCATAAAGACTATATTACACAAGAAGTTCCATTCTTTAATGAAGATCTGATTCTTGATGTTGATGACCATGTTGATGATACTCCGGCTACTCCTTCTTTTGACGATGATGGTGATGATCACAATGATGTGATTGTGTCATTAATTCAACCAACAACTGACCCTGTTATTTCTGATCCTGTTGCTACTTATTTTGTGCTTTTTGGTGAGTTGACTAATGATGAAAATGTCACGAATCTTCCTAATGATGTGATAGTTCCTGATGAAGTTGTGCCTGGAACTTTTTCATATCACCCGGAAGAGAATATTGTTGGCGATCTTAATTCTAGTGTTCGTACTTGATAGATTGACCAAAGTCGTAGTTGTTATAATTCTCAAGTTGCTCCATTTCATAACCGATTCTCGTTTAAATGTTTCATTTCACATATTTAACCAAAGACATATAAACAAGCTTTGACTGAAGAGAGTTGGGTAATGCAATGCAAAAAGAATTGTTGCAATTTGAAAATCTTGGAGTATGGAAACTTGTTGATCTACCAGATAACAAACGATGTATTGATACCAAGTGGGTTTTCAAGTGCAAAAGGGATGAAAATGGTATAATTTTCAGAAACAAAGCTTGATTAGTGGTTGTTGGTTATATTCAAAGGGAATGAATCAATTTTAACGAATTATATGCTCCCATGGCTAGACTTGAAGCTATTAGAAATTTCTTAGCCTTTGCATCTTGGAAGGGTTTCAAGGTCTACCAGTTGGATGTTAAGTCTGCATTCCTGAACGGTAAATTGGGTGAAGAAGTCTTTGTAGGACAACCACCGGGGTTTGTCGAACCTATTCACAAAGACAAGGTGTACCTGCTCGACAAAGCTCTTTATGGTCTACATCAAGCCCCGAGAGCTTGGTATGACACATTGTCTCAACATTTGTTAGACAGTAGTTTTGTTCGTGGCACCGTTGATTGTACACTCTTCACAAAGGAAGTGGATGGTCGTGTACTGATAGATTTTTCATTTGTTATTAGTTGTTAGTTTGTTATATTGTGTCTTGTTTACATCTTTTAGTTCTTAAACCAAAAAGATTTTTCATTTCTGATTTATTTTTCGACTTTGGTGAAAGGTGATTCGGGTCTGGATATCCAAGAATCGGAATCGAGTGGATGTTTTTGACAAAATTATTCAAAATCAGGGATTTAATTGATTAACTGAGTTGATCGAGGTCATTAAGTTGGAATTGATTAAGTTCAAAATTATGTGAAATTGGTTCTTTAAGAGAAAATTGTTTCAAAATTTCAAACGGATTCATCAAGGACATTAGTTTGGACTTGATCGGATCGTATGTGTGAAATTTTTCGGATTTTAAATTGTTTGAAAATTATAGAAGTATAAGTAATTAACTTATACGGCATATAAGTCAACCACTTATACGTGCGTATATGGTTCCTATATATAGGATGATATACGCCAATGATCATTATAATTCAACTTATCCGCTTCTAGAGAAGATACACGTTGTCATTATGTTGTCCGTATATCTTGTCCGTTTGATCTCGTGTAATTGTTTTCTGTGATTTCTTGTGGTTGATCCGCACACCACTAGAGATTGTAAAGGTATAAATTTGTTCAGGTATCATATATATCTGAAAGGGTTTAGTAATAATGAACAATATCATTTACAATTGGACTTAATTAGACTTTATGTTGATCTATAGTCATAGGGTTTAGGTTCGTTGATGCATAACGATTATATTCCGAACTTACTGAACCTAAAATTCTTGTTTATCGTTGTTTAATTGTCCAGATTGTTATTTCTTATCCGTGTGTTCTTATACTTACACGTTGAAGTATACATTAACCTTATACGTGTGTATATGGTTATACGTTGATTCAGACTTACACGTTGTAATATCTTATACGTGTATTATGGACTTATATGTTATAATACATATACGTGCATACATTTATATTTTTTTAAAAAAACTTATTAACATGTTATTTGGTTTGTTTTTTTGGGTATGTGCAGATGGTAAAAGTAAAGGATTTTGATGCTAATCATAATATCCGTTCTTTTATAGAAGTATCAGATGATAAAATGGAACCGTTTTGGGTCATATTGTCGTTCTTTGAGAGGTCGAGGATTTTTAAAGAAATTACTACTATGACTATAATAATCAAGGAACTGGTTGCTGAATTCTGGAAAACACAAAGTTTGACGGATAATGTACAAAGTCAGTGGTCAAAAACAATGAGACTATCATTTCTGAGCATGTCTTGAGGGATGTTTTGGAATTAGGTGATGAATCTACCAAACCTACTTCGTTGGATGAATGAATGATGAAGGGTTGTTTGCTGAGAATGGGTTACAAGAATGATTTGGATAGAGGTTTCTTGAAGACAGGGTTGTCAAGACCTTATAAGTTCTTGGTACATGTGATAGTACACTGTTTTGGACACAAAAAGGGTGGTTATGAAGAAATCATGGACTACCCTGATGACTGCTTTATGCTTAAACTCGAAAAATAACTTTTCAGAAGTTTTATTCGAGCACATGAAGCTATATTTTGATAACAAATGGCTGATGTATCCAAGGTTTATTCAGCTGATTATTGATCATCAGTTTCTGAATATTGATAAGACAGGGGAGAAGATGAAGCTAACTCACATGTCTGTTGCTGGTTATGCTAAGCTAAAGTCTTACAGAAATAAGACCAAGGAACAAATTCCTATGTTTTGAGCTTTATTTGGACCTTTACTGCATCCTTATTATGTTGCTCCGTCAAATAATCAGTGGAGAAAAGATGACAGTGATTATGACAGGGAGGATGAAAATGTGAGGATGCAGAGTTATGTTTCTTTGGGTGGTAAATGGTTTGTGAAGTCTGAAAATGTTGATGCTGAAGGTTCACAAAATATTGAAGGGAAACGTAAGCGGGTTATTAAGACTGAGGTTGCTACACTCCTTCTCCGGTTCCAGCTCAACAACAACATGTTGTTGATGATCATTTGGTTGATGATGAAGAAACAAAATCCGATAGTGAGATTCCAAAGAATTTCTTAGCTTATCAAGCTATGCATGAAATTCAGAAACGTTGATCAAAGAAAAAGTTTGATGATAATGATGAAACATACGTTCTAGAATCAAGTCAGCCCAAGAAAAGACGAGTCAAACATATGGTGAAAAAATCGGTAATTGATAAATGTCTGGTTGATGAACCTGAGAATGTTGAAGTTGTTCAAGGAGCATCAGTTGATAAAACTCCAGAAGTGGTTAAAGCACCTGAAGCTGATAAAACACCTTATTTTGAAGTGAACATGGATGATGTTGCTGATCATTTGTTGAAGACACCAACAACTAAAAGTATACTCCCAAGGTTGATGAATTTGTTTATCAAGAAACACCAAAAGCTGATCCGAAAGTCTCTTAACAGTCATTTTCTTATGTTTATCTACAAATAGATGGTCCTTCAAAAGAAGATGTTGATTCGTTGAGAGAAAAGGTTGCAAGTCAAGAAGTAAAGATAACAAGTCTTGCTGATTATAATGATAGTTTAAAAGCTGATAACATTGAAATAAAGAAGAGTTTGGATGAAAGTGAGCATAAAAGGAAATTATCTGATGATTTACTTGTTGAACACATGAAATACTTTGTTATCATTAAGCAGAAATTGGGCATTCGTCTAATTTCTGAAGTTGCTAGAGTTAAAGCTAATAACACCGTGTTTGAAAAGGGTATATGGTGGTGATATTGGTATAGCTGAAGCATCTTTCCGTGTGGAATATGATTTGGAAAACCCTACTGATTAAGGCAAGTCTAAAATCGAAGAGCCTATTATTGAAAATGTGGTTGAAGCTTCTGTGCAAGCTGGTGAATCTGGTCATCTTGATACACAAGTTACTAAATCTGTTAGTGAGCCAGTGATTAGGAATGATCCAGGAGTTGGTGAATCTGTTGATTCTATTGTTGAACAACCAGTTCAAGTTGAATAATTAAAGATTGTTAATGAGGAAGAAGAAGATAAAGAAGATGAGGCGATGTTAGACTTTGGTGATTTGGATAATGATGATGATGATGATGATGATGATGATGATGATGATGATACACCACAAGGTGGTGCTGCTGCGGTTGCTGGTAAACTTGAAAAGAAGTTTGATTTTGTTGGTGGTGATGATCCACAACAAGAATCAGAATCTAAAAGTGCATCGGCTGATATATCTTTGGAGGAATTAGAAGACTTGATTGCTTCTAACTTCTGTGTTTATAATATGGTGGATGATCTGGAAGAGGGGGAGATTCCAATAGATAAATCTGTTTTGGTAAATATGTTGGAAGTGTCTATGGATGACTTGAAGTTTGATTTTGAAAAAGATATTCCTGAACCAGAATTTTATACTGACTGGTTGAATATTGATGTAGAGTTTATGGATAAACCAGAAGTTGTAATGTATGTTAGAGAACAAGAAGAATTTGACACTTTCGATGAAGTGTTTGATGAGGAAATAGAGATGGAACCAAATCCTAACAAACAAGCAAAGAAGTTTAGTAAAGATGAGATGAAGGATTTGTTTATAGATCGTGTTGAAGTTCGTAAAAAGTTTCTCGAAATCCAGTTAATATTATCAGAAAACTCAAAGGATGTTGCAATGGGAAAATATCTGAGTATTACTTATCTAAGTAAGATTTTAAGAAGATTGGGATACGTAGACTATTTTGAGAGCAATATTTAGTTGTTTAATGGAGTTGAAGAGTTTGACGTGGTTTGATGCATATGATATGTGTATGCATTACAATTCTTTGCATAAACCAAATAGTGGTCCGGTGAAAGAGATTTGGGAGTTTATGGTAAAAGAGGCAAAACGTGGTTTCAAGAAATGGACACCTCAGTTTCCTAAGGTGTTCAAATCAAGGAATCGTAAGAATCCTTAAGGTGAATGAATAAGTGTGACATTCGTCAATTTCAGGATAACTCCGTTAACTCAACTCCGTCAATTCAAACTTAAAGATCATTGAATCTATAACGCACACCTCATTACATTTAAACTAGGGTTTAAATGACGCTTGAACAATTACTACATGTGTAGTCTTTCGGGAATTGCACCGAAACGCAAACTAGTTGACGCAAACAATTGGTGAATAAACGAAAAACGTTAAAACAATAGTTATGTGATAATTATGTGTTAACATATGTGTTACTTGATTATATTATGTGTGATGCTAGACAAGAAACAAGAACTAGTTAATTAAGCTAGAAAAGTAACATTTGAAAGTTGAGGGACTTGAGTGTAATATATTGTTATTAAATAATATTAATCAAGAACCCTAGCCCTCCCTCTCTCCCTTCCCAAAACCGACGGCCAGCCCCCCCCCCCCCCCCCCCCTTCCCCTCTCCTCACGATCGGCTCACACACACACACATATCTCTTGGTTTTTGATCTTGTTTTTCACAATTGAAGCATCCTACACCCGATTCTAGTCATCTTCTACCTTCCTCTTGCTTATTTTTGTGCTTTTGAAGGTATAATTATAAACCCTAGAATCCGGAAATTTTATATATGATGTTCATATGACTTGTTTTGATTAGATGATGGTTAATTAAGTATTGATTGTTGATTTGATAACTAGAATTGATGTTATTGCATGTTAATTGCTTGTTTCTTTGATTTTTGAGTTCAAGTAAAACCCTAATCATGTATGTGGTGTGTATTTGATGTGCATGGATAGTGATTATGGTGTCTAGAAGGTCATATGAACGGATTATGGTCCATAGATAGTTAATATGTTGAGTTTGGATGCAAACAGTTTCTGGACAGATTGTGTTATTAATGTTCAATTGACTGTAACGGGGTGTGAATGTGAAAATTGGTCGAGATAATTGATACTACAGTGAACTAGGTTGAGTCTAGTTTCTAAAGAATATAAATTTGTAATTTTTGAACGTGAAAAAGTTAACTTTTATGATTTTACAAAAACGTTATGCAAATCTGAATTGTGAGACCTGCTGTTAGGTTGATTTGTAAATATTATATCTCATGAACTACGAGACCAAATGGGTTGGTTCTACTTTTGGAAGTTAACTTGTTGAGTTAAGAACCTAACCCAATTGGTCTTGCATTTGTTGGATTTTTCATTTAACGGGAATTTCAAATAACTTTCTGTTGCGCATGAATTTGACTGTTATGAGTTTGCTGTAATGTTTTGATCATTGTGAGAAATCTATGTGGAATAAAAATATAATAAAATATGTTCTGGAAACCTAACACATGTCTGCTGTTGTGACTATTTTTGATGAATTAATTGATGAGTTGTGATCTGTGAATTAGAGTAATCTTTACTAGTAGTAATCTGTCTCGGTAAAGCTAGTTGCTGAGTTAGGCGAAAGTACATGAAATATGTTGATAATCGATAATTGCTACGTGTTTGACCAAAATACCCTTGTGTTAGAACATTACTAGAAGTATGCTATGTTTATACTTGATGCTTGAGAAGTTGTTTACACGTGTAACGTATCACAAATATACTTGTTAATTCATACACGATTCACAAACGAAACACGATACGTATCTTGTGCTTAGGAATTATGTGCCGGGTCTAGAGACTCGATAATAGTTCCGATACTTAGAAAAATCTCCTTGTTGTTATAGAACGCTAGTGAGAGTTTTCTGTGACGCGCATCACTTGGTGATTTGTTTTTGGGAATTCTTCGCAAACAGTGAGTTTCACTTACCCCTTTTAAACTCTTTAAACGCTTTTCACTTGGGGGAGAATACATACTCCGAAACGCTTTTAAGATTTTGTTAGTAAATTATATATCACTTGTAAAGGCTAAGTGGCAAACGAAACAATTGAAGTCCTACACATCGAACTGTTTAGTATTGGAAAATAGCGAGTCACTGTTGAGTAGTACTACTGGGTTTGACAAACCCCACCCAACGCTAAACTCGACTGGAGGTCGAGTGGGTGTAATTTTGGCTAACACATTACCATGGTCTGGATGACCTGGTGGCAAGGCACTTGATAAACAGTCAGCTTCGGTGTCGAACACTTAGTAATATTTGTTGTATAGGCTAGCTACCTATCGATATATAATTGATTTAACACTATCTGGTAACGCAAAACGCTGAACGCTGAACGCAAAACGCTAAACGCTTTATTTTATATAAACTTGTGAACTCACCAACCTCGTGTTGGCACTTTTAGTATGTTATTCTCAGGTAGCCGAGGCGGGCGCGCGGAATAGGATCATGCATTGTTGAAAACGCTTTTGTTTATGCAAACTGATTTTAAACTGTTGCCATTGGATTTTAAGTCGTCCTGAGTGACGCAACTTTTGTCTTTTGGTTTTTTTTTACGCTCCCGCACTTATTTTCTTTTAAACGTTTTTATGGTTTGATTATAACTAATGATTCCGATCCTGTTAGTTCACTCCCTCTGACGGTAAAACTCCGTTAGTGGATTTTGAGGGTGTGACAGATTGGTATCAGAGCCATTGGTTATAGCGAACTAGAAGCTGCATGCATACTAGACTATAACCGCGACGACCCATTAGTTATAATGATACGCACTGCATATGTTTGTGTAGTCTTTGTTATCTTATCTCTTTATCTCTTTCACTCATACGCGCGCATACACGGCTTACCTGTAGGGATGTCGACGCCACCATCATCATCATCTGATCAGATGACTCATGCTCATGGGAAGGAGCCGCAGCTACCTACCTCATCGCCACCCCCGTGTAGTCCCGGAACTCGAAGCTCCTGCACCGAAGAGGTATCGCTTATCCGGAGGCATGTACGAAAACGAAGTTAGCTGGGATTGGTACCCTAATATGATTAGGCGTATGGTCTATCGCGAACAAGTTCCCCCGCTTCCTCACCCGAACCATCCTGCTTACCCCAACACCCTACCACCCATAACCGAACCTGTGGAGCGAGTTCTCGCAGCTGTCGTTTCTTGTTTGGAGCGTGACGTTGGTTACATGCGCTATACGAGAGCGAACGTATCCAGACTGTTAAAGGATGGAACCGAAACTAAAGAGGAAATTTCCCGCCTGACAGCGGCAATGAAGGAAATGCAAGAGGCTAGTGATCAACAGATGAAGATTATGAGAAAGATGCAAGCCGAGATGATAGACTTGCAAGAGCAACTTCAAGTAGCAAGGACCCGAACCGAGATAGCTTTAGAGCGTTGCGATGTCTTACAAATGCAAATTGCTCAGAACGCAGCCGAACCTGAGGCAGAGCCTGAAGAGGAACCCAAAGAAGATCCCGAAGAGGAGCCTGAGGAGGATCCCGAGGAAGATCCCGAGGAAGAACCCGAAGAGGAACCGGAGGAAGAACCGGCTGGGGAGGAGGCACACTCAGAGGTGTCCTCAGACGATGACATCTAAGGATGATAACACCTAGATGGAGGTGTTGTCTCCATCCAAACGCTTATTTCCTATGATTTTAAGGAATGGTTTTAAATACTTTGTAGCGAATACAATGGTTTTAACCATGAATTATTATTTGGATTAATATATGGTTGTGATGTGATGTTTGTTTCTTATTCCTTTCTTACCTATCTTTTTATTACATGTATGGCGTGTTGCATATGAAAGAAAAATTCATGCTTAACATTTTATGCTGTGATTCTAGGAAATGGCAGGAAGAAACGCTGGACACGGTCGCGGTAACATCAACTTGACTGCAGCAGAACTTCAAACTCTGCTGAACGACCACGCGGCGGCCGCTCTAGCCGCACATGTTCAGAACCAAGCTGGAGGTCCAATTGGAACGTGTACATTCAAGAATTACCTTGACTGCAAGCCCAGTTCATTTAAGGGCACCGAGGGAGCCATAGGGTTCCTGCGTTGGGTTGAGATTATTGATACTACAGTAAACTAGGTTGAGTCTAGTTTCTAAAGAATATAAATTTGCAATTTTTGGACGTGTAAAAGTTAACTTTTATGATTTTACAAAAACGTTGTGCAAACCTGAGTTGTTAGACCTGCTGTTAGGTTGTTTTGTAAATATTATATCTCCTGAACTACGAGACCAATTGGGTTGGTTCCACTTCTGGAAGTTGACTTATTGAGTTAGGAACCTAACCCAAGTGGTCTTGCATTTATTGGATTTTTCGTTTAACGGGAATTTCAAATAACATTCTGTTGCGCATGAATTTGACTGTTATGAGTTTGCTGTAATAATTTGATGATTGTGTGAAACCTATGTGGAATAAAAATATAATAAAATATGTTCTGGAAACCTAAGACATATATGCTTTTGTGATGATTTTTGGTAAATTAATTGTGATGCTATGATCGGTGAGATAGACTAGTTTTTCAAGTAGAATTCTGTCGTTAAGAAACTAGTTGCTGAGTTTTGTGAAAGTTGCATGAAACAACGTGATTGCTAATTTATTATCGTGTTTTGACCAAATTGCCCTTGAGGGGAATGATTGCTAATTAATTGTCGTGTTTTGACCAAAATGCCCTTGCGGGGAATAATTACTAATTGATTGTCATGATTTGACCAAATTGCCCTCATGGGGAATAATTGCTAGTTAATTGTTATGTGTTGACCAAATTGCCCTTACAGGGAGTAATTGCTAGTGATGTACATTATGAATACATGACACGTAAATAATTGCTTACACATGTAACGTATCACAAATACACTTGTTAAAGTCACACACGATTCACAAACGAAACACGAAACATGTTGTGTGCATAGGTATTATGTGCCGGGTCTAGGGACTCGATAATATTCCGACACTTAGAAAAATCTCTTTGTTGTTTTAGAACGCTAGAGAGAGTTTTTCTGTGACGCGCATCTTGGTGAATTATTTTGGGAATACTTCGCAAACAGTGAGTTTCACTTTCCCCTTTTTAAACTTTTTAAACGCTTTTCACTTGGGGGAGATAACATACTCCGAAAACGCATTTAAGATTTTGTTAATATAGATTATATATCACTTGTAAAGACTATGTGGCAAACGCGTTAACTAAAGTCCTTCATTCACATCGAACCGTTTAATATTGGATAATAGCGAGTCATTGTTGAGTAGTACTACTGGGTTTGACAAACCCCACCCAACGCTAAACTCGACTGGAGGTCGAGTGGGTGTAATCTTGGCTAAACACATACCATGGTCTGGATGACCTGGTGGCAAGGCAAATGATAAACAGTCAGCTTCGGTGTCGAACACTTAATGATACTTGTTTTATAGGCTAGCTACCTATAGATATATAATTGACATAACACTATCTGGTAACGCAAAACGCTGTAACGCAAAACGCTTAACGCAAAACGCTGAACGCAAACGCTTTATTTTATATAAACTTGTGAACTCACCCACCCCGTGTTGACACTTTTAGTATGTTATTCTCAGGTAGCCGAGGCGGGCGCGCGGTTTAGGATCATGCATTGCTTGAAACACTTTTAATTATGCAAACTTATTTTAAACTGTTATCATTGGGTTTTAAGTCGTCCTGCGTGACGCAACATTGGTTTCTATGGTTTTACACTTCCGCATTTAATTACTCGTAAACGTTTTCATGGTTTTGAAACTTTGTTTTATGGTTTGATTATAACTAATGAATCCGATCCTTTTAGTTCACACCCTCTGACGGTAAAACTCCGTTAGTGGATTTTGAGGGTGTGACAGATTCATGGATGATTGACTATGACAGTTGTGGAGTTGTTTCTCATTTCCTGAAGAAGAAATCACTGATGAGATGGCCACACTGTTATTTCAATAATATTATGGTGAAGCTCTTCATAAAGACTATATTACACAAGAAGTTCCATTCTTTAATGAAGATCTGATTTTTGATGTTGATGACCATGTTGATGATACTCCGGCTACTCCTTCTTTTGACGATGATGGTGATGATCACAATGATGTGATTGTGTCATTAATTCAACCAACAACTGATCCTGTTATTTCTGATCCTGTTGCTACTTATTTTGTGCTTTTTGGTGAGTTGACTAATGATGAAAATGTCACGAATCTTCCTAATGATGTGATAGTTCCTGATGAAGTTGTGCCTGGAACTTTTTCATATCACCCGGAAGAGAATATTGTTGGCGATCTTAATTCTAGTGTTCGTACTTGATAGATTGACCAAAGTCGTAGTTGTTATAATTCTCAAGTTGCTCCATTTCATAACCGATTCTCGTTTAAATGTTTCATTTCACATATTTAACCAAAGACATATAAACAAGCTTTGACTGAAGAGAGTTGGGTAATGCAATGCAAAAAGAATTGTTGCAATTTGAAAATCTTGGAGTATGGAAACTTGTTGATCTACCAGATAACAAACGATGTATTGATACCAAGTGGGTTTTCAAGTGCAAAAGGGATGAAAATGGTATAATTTTCAGAAACAAAGCTTGATTAGTGGTTGTTGGTTATATTCAAAGGGAATGAATCAATTTTAACGAATTATATGCTCCCATGGCTAGACTTGAAGCTATTAGAAATTTCTTAGCCTTTGCATCTTGGAAGGGTTTCAAGGTCTACCAGTTGGATGTTAAGTCTGCATTCCTGAACGGTAAATTGGGTGAAGAAGTCTTTGTAGGACAACCACCGGGGTTTGTCGAACCTATTCACAAAGACAAGGTGTACCTGCTCAACAAAGCTCTTTATGGTCTACATCAAGCCCCGAGAGCTTGGTATGACACATTGTCTCAACATTTGTTAGACAGTAGTTTTGTTCGTGGCACCGTTGATTGTACACTCTTCACAAAGGAAGTGGATGGTCGTGTACTGATAGATTTTTCATTTGTTATTAGTTGTTAGTTTGTTATATTGTGTCTTGTTTACATCTTTTAGTTCTTAAACCAAAAAGATTTTTCATTTCTGATTTATTTTTCGACTTTGGTGAAAGGTGATTCGGGTCTGGATATCCAAGAATCGGAATCGAGTGGATGTTTTTGACAAAATTATTCAAAATCAGGGATTTAATTGATTAACTGAGTTGATCGAGGTCATTAAGTTGGAATTGATTAAGTTCAAAATTATGTGAAATTGGTTCTTTAAGAGAAAATTGTTTCAAAATTTCAAACGGATTCATCAAGGACATTAGTTTGGACTTGATCGGATCGTATGTGTGAAATTTTTCGGATTTTAAATTGTTTGAAAATTATAGAAGTATAAGTAATTAACTTATACGGCATATAAGTCAACCACTTATACGTGCGTATATGGTTCCTATATATAGGATGATATACGCCAATGATCATTATAATTCAACTTATCCGCTTCTAGAGAAGATACACGTTGTCATTATGTTGTCCGTATATCTTGTCCGTTTGATCTCGTGTAATTGTTTTCTGTGATTTCTTGTGGTTGATCCGCACACCACTAGAGATTGTAAAGGTATAAATTTGTTCAGGTATCATATATATCTGAAAGGGTTTAGTAATAATGAACAATATCATTTACAATTGGACTTAATTAGACTTTATGTTGATCTATAGTCATAGGGTTTAGGTTCGTTGATGCATAACGATTATATTCCGAACTTACTGAACCTAAAATTCTTGTTTATCGTTGTTTAATTGTCCAGATTGTTATTTCTTATCCGTGTGTTCTTATACTTACACGTTGAAGTATACATTAACCTTATACGTGTGTATATGGTTATACGTTGATTCAGACTTACACGTTGTAATATCTTATACGTGTATTATGGACTTATATGTTATAATACATATACGTGCATACATTTATATTTTTTTTAAAAAACTTATTAACATGTTATTTGGTTTGTTTTTTTGGGTATGTGCAGATGGTAAAAGTAAAGGATTTTGATGCTAATCATAATATCCGTTCTTTTATAGAAGTATCAGATGATAAAATGGAACCGTTTTGGGTCATATTGTCGTTCTTTGAGAGGTCGAGGATTTTTAAAGAAATTACTACTATGACTATAATAATCAAGGAACTGGTTGCTGAATTCTGGAAAACACAAAGTTTGACGGATAATGTACAAAGTCAGTGGTCAAAAACAATGAGACTATCATTTCTGAGCATGTCTTGAGGGATGTTTTGGAATTAGGTGATGAATCTACCAAACCTACTTCGTTGGATGAATGAATGATGAAGGGTTGTTTGCTGAGAATGGGTTACAAGAATGATTTGGATAGAGGTTTCTTGAAGACAGGGTTGTCAAGACCTTATAAGTTCTTGGTACATGTGATAGTACACTGTTTTGGACACAAAAAGGGTGGTTATGAAGAAATCATGGACTACCCTGATGACTGCTTTATGCTTAAACTCGAAAAATAACTTTTCAGAAGTTTTATTCGAGCACATGAAGCTATATTTTGATAACAAATGGCTGATGTATCCAAGGTTTATTCAGCTGATTATTGATCATCAGTTTCTGAATATTGATAAGACAGGGGAGAAGATGAAGCTAACTCACATGTCTGTTGCTGGTTATGCTAAGCTAAAGTCTTACAGAAATAAGACCAAGGAACAAATTCCTATGTTTTGAGCTTTATTTGGACCTTTACTGCATCCTTATTATGTTGCTCCGTCAAATAATCAGTGGAGAAAAGATGACAGTGATTATGACAGGGAGGATGAAAATGTGATGATGCAGAGTTATGTTTCTTTGGGTGGTAAATGGTTTGTGAAGTCTGAAAATGTTGATGCTGAAGGTTCACAAAATATTGAAGGGAAACGTAAGCGGGTTATTAAGACTGAGGTTGCTACACTCCTTCTCCGGTTCCAGCTCAACAACAACATGTTGTTGATGATCATTTGGTTGATGATGAAGAAACAAAATCCGATAGTGAGATTCCAAAGAATTTCTTAGCTTATCAAGCTATGCATGAAATTCAGAAACGTTGATCAAAGAAAAAGTTTGATGATAATGATGAAACATACGTTCTAGAATCAAGTCAGCCCAAGAAAAGACGAGTCAAACATATGGTGAAAAAATCGGTAATTGATAAATGTCTGGTTGATGAACCTGAGAATGTTGAAGTTGTTCAAGGAGCATCAGTTGATAAAACTCCAGAAGTGGTTAAAGCACCTGAAGCTGATAAAACACCTTATTTTGAAGTGAACATGGATGATGTTGCTGATCATTTGTTGAAGACACCAACAACTAAAAGTATACTCCCAAGGTTGATGAATTTGTTTATCAAGAAACACCAAAAGCTGATCCGAAAGTCTCTTAACAGTCATTTTCTTATGTTTATCTACAAATAGATGGTCCTTCAAAAGAAGATGTTGATTCGTTGAGAGAAAAGGTTGCAAGTCAAGAAGTAAAGATAACAAGTCTTGCTGATTATAATGATCGTTTAAAAGCTGATAACATTGAAATAAAGAAGAGTTTGGATGAAAGTGAGCATAAAAGGAAATTATCTGATGATTTACTTGTTGAACACATGAAATACTTTGTTATCATTAAGCAGAAATTGGGCATTCGTCTAATTTCTGAAGTTGGTAGAGTTAAAGCTAATAGCACCGTGTTTGAAAAAGGTATATGGTGGTGATATTGGTATAGCTGAAGCATCTTTCCGTGTGGAATATGATTTGGAAAACCCTACTGATTAAGGCAAGTCTAAAATCGAAGAGCCTATTATTGAAAATGTGGTTGAAGCTTCTGTGCAAGCTGGTGAATCTGGTCATCTTGATACACAAGTTACTAAATCTGTTAGTGAGCCAGTGATTAGGAATGATCCAGGAGTTGGTGAATCTGTTGATTCTATTGTTGAACAACCAGTTCAAGTTGAATAATTAAAGATTGTTAATGAGGAAGAAGAAGATAAAGAAGATGAGGCGATGTTAGACTTTGGTGATTTGGATAATGATGATGATGATGATGATGATGATGATGATGATGATGATGATACACCACAAGGTGGTGCTGCTGCGGTTGCTGGTAAACTTGAAAAGAAGTTTGATTTTGTTGGTGGTGATGATCCACAACAAGAATCAGAATCTAAAAGTGCACCGGCTGATATATCTTTGGAGGAATTAGAAGACTTGATTGCTTCTAACTTCTGTGTTTATAATATGGTGGATGATCTGGAAGAGGGGGAGATTCCAATAGATAAATCTGTTTTGGTAAATATGTTGGAAGTGTCTATGGATGACTTGAAGTTTGATTTTGAAAAAGATATTCCTGAACCAGAATTTTATACTGACTGGTTGAATATTGATGTAGAGTTTATGGATAAACCAGAAGTTGTAATGTATGTTAGAGAACAAGAAGAATTTGACACTTTCGATGAAGTGTTTGATGAGGAAATAGAGATGGAACCAAATCCTAACAAACAAGCAAAGAAGTTTAGTAAAGATGAGATGAAGGATTTGTTTATAGATCGTGTTGAAGTTCGTAAAAAGTTTCTCGAAATCCAGTTAATATTATCAGAAAACTCAAAGGATGTTGCAATGGGAAAATATCTGAGTATTGCTTATCTAAGTAAGATTTTAAGAAGATTGGGATACGTAGACTATTTTGAGAGCAATATTTAGTTGTTTAATGGAGTTGAAGAGTTTGACGTGGTTTGATGCATATGATATGTGTATGCATTACGATTCTTTGCATAAACCAAATAGTGGTCCGGTGAAAGAGATTTGGGAGTTTATGGTAAAAGAGGCAAGACGTGGTTTCAAGAAATGGACACCTCAGTTTCCTAAGGTGTTCAAATCAAGGAATCGTAAGAATCCTTAAGGTGAATGAATAAGTGTGACATTCGTCAATTTCAGGTTAACTCCGTTAACTCAACTCCGTCAATTCAAACTTAAAGATCATTGAATCTATAACGCACACCTCATTACATTTAAACTAGGGTTTAAATGACGCTTGAACAATTACTACATGTGTAGTCTTTCGGGAATTGCACCGAAACGCAAACTAGTTGACGCAAACAATTGGTGAATAAACGAAAAACGTTAAAACAATAGTTATGTGATAATTATGTGTTAACATATGTGTTACTTGATTATATTATGTGTGATGCTAGACAAGAAACAAGAACTAGTTAATTAAGCTAGAAAAGTAACATTTGAAAGTTGAGGGACTTGAGTGTAATATATTGTTATTAAATAATATTAATCAAGAACCCTAGCCCTCCCTCTCTCCCTTCCCAAAACCGACGGCCAGCCCCCCCCCCCCTTCCCCTCACCTCACGATCGGCTCACACACACACACATATCTCTTGGTTTTTGATCTTGTTTTTCACAATTGAAGCATCCTACACCCGATTCTAGTCATCTTCTACCTTCCTCTTGCTTATTTTTGTGCTTTTGAAGGTATAATTATAAACCCTAGAATCCGGAAATTTTATATATGATGTTCATATGACTTGTTTTGATTAGATGATGGTTAATTAAGTATTGATTGTTGATTTGATAACTAGAATTGATGTTATTGCATGTTAATTGCTTGTTTCTTTGATTTTTGAGTTCAAGTAAAACCCTAATCATGTATGTGGTGTGTATTTGATGTGCATGGATAGTGATTATGGTGTCTAGAAGGTCATATGAACGGATTATGGTCCATAGATAGTTAATATGTTGAGTTTGGATGCAAACAGTTTCTGGACAGATTGTGTTATTAATGTTCAATTGACTGTAACGGGGTGTGAATGTGAAAATTGGTCGAGATAATTGATACTACAGTGAACTAGGTTGAGTCTAGTTTCTAAAGAATATAAATTTGTAATTTTTGAACGTGAAAAAGTTAACTTTTATGATTTTACAAAAACGTTATGCAAATCTGAATTGTGAGACCTGCTGTTAGGTTGATTTGTAAATATTATATCTCATGAACTACGAGACCAAATGGGTTGGTTCTACTTTTGGAAGTTAACTTGTTGAGTTAAGAACCTAACCCAATTGGTCTTGCATTTGTTGGATTTTTCATTTAACGGGAATTTCAAATAACTTTCTGTTGCGCATGAATTTGACTGTTATGAGTTTGCTGTAATGTTTTGATCATTGTGAGAAATCTATGTGGAATAAAAATATAATAAAATATGTTCTGGAAACCTAACACATGTCTGCTTTTGTGACTATTTTTGATGAATTAATTGATGAGTTGTGATCTGTGAATTAGAGTAATCTTTACTAGTAGTAATCTGTCTCGGTAAAGCTAGTTGCTGAGTTAGGCGAAAGTACATGAAATATGTTGATAATCGATAATTGCTACGTGTTTGACCAAAATACCCTTGTGTTAGAACATTACTAGAAGTATGCTATGTTTATACTTGATGCTTGAGAAGTTGTTTACACGTGTAACGTATCACAAATATACTTGTTAATTCATACACGATTCACAAACGAAACACGATACGTATCTTGTGCTTAGGAATTATGTGCCGGGTCTAGAGACTCGATAATAGTTCCGATACTTAGAAAAATCTCCTTGTTGTTATAGAACGCTAGTGAGAGTTTTCTGTGACGCGCATCACTTGGTGATTTGTTTTTGGGAATTCTTCGCAAACAGTGAGTTTCACTTACCCCTTTTAAACTCTTTAAACGCTTTTCACTTGGGGGAGAATACATACTCCGAAACGCTTTTAAGATTTTGTTAGTAAATTATATATCACTTGTAAAGGCTAAGTGGCAAACGAAACAATTGAATTCCTACACATCGAACTGTTTAGTATTGGAAAATAGCGAGTCACTGTTGAGTAGTACTACTGGGTTTGACAAACCCCACCCAACGCTAAACTCGACTGGAGGTCGAGTGGGTGTAATTTTGGCTAACACATTACCATGGTCTGGATGACCTGGTGGCAAGGCACTTGATAAACAGTCAGCTTCGGTGTCGAACACTTAGTAATATTTGTTGTATAGGCTAGCTACCTATCGATATATAATTGATTTAACACTATCTGGTAACGCAAAACGCTGAACGCAAAACGCTAAACGCTTTATTTTATATAAACTTGTGAACTCACCAACCTCGTGTTGGCACTTTTAGTATGTTATTCTCAGGTAGCCGAGGCGGGCGCGCGGAATAGGATCATGCATTGTTGAAAACGCTTTTGTTTATGCAAACTGATTTTAAACTGTTGCCATTGGATTTTAAGTCGTCCTGAGTGACGCAACTTTTGTCTTTTGGTTTTTTTTTACGCTCCCGCACTTATTTTCTTTTAAACGTTTTTATGGTTTGATTATAACTAATGATTCCGATCCTGTTAGTTCACTCCCTCTGACGGTAAAACTCCGTTAGTGGATTTTGAGGGTGTGACAGATTGGTATCAGAGCCATTGGTTATAGCGAACTAGAAGCTGCATGCATACTAGACTATAACCGCGACGACCCATTAGTTATAATGATACGCACTGCATATGTTTGTGTAGTCTTTGTTATCTTATCTCTTTATCTCTTTCACTCATACGCGCGCATACACGGCTTACCTGTAGGGATGTCGACGCCACCATCATCATCATCTGATCAGATGACTCATGCTCATGGGAAGGAGCCGCAGCTACCTACCTCATCGCCACCCCGTGTAGTCCCGGAACTCGAAGCTCCTGCACCGAAGAGGTATCGCTTATCCGGAGGCATGTACGAAAACGAAGTTAGCTGGGATTGGTACCCTAATATGATTAGGCGTATGGTCTATCGTGAACAAGTTCCCCCGCTTCCTCACCCGAACCATCCTGCTTACCCCAACACCCTACCACCCATAACCGAACCTGTGGAGCGAGTTCTCGCAGCTGTCGTTTCTTGTTTGGAGCGTGACGTTGGTTACATGCGCTATACGAGAGCGAACGTATCCAGACTGTTAAAGGATGGAACCGAAACTAAAGAGGAAATTTCCCGCCTGACAGCGGCAATGAAGGAAATGCAAGAGGCTAGTGATCAACAGATGAAGATTATGAGAAAGATGCAAGCCGAGATGATAGACTTGCAAGAGCAACTTCAAGTAGCAAGGACCCGAACCGAGATAGCTTTAGAGCGTTGCGATGTCTTACAAATGCAAATTGCTCAGAACGCAGCCGAACCTGAGGCAGAGCCTGAAGAGGAACCCAAAGAAGATCCCGAAGAGGAGCCTGAGGAGGATCCCGAGGAAGATCCCGAGGAAGAACCCGAAGAGGAACCGGAGGAAGAACCGGCTGGGGAGGAGGCACACTCAGAGGTGTCCTCAGACGATGACATCTAAGGATGATAACACCTAGATGGAGGGGTTGTCTCCATCCAAACTCTTATTTCCTATGATTTTAAGGAATGGTTTTAAATACTTTGTAGTGAATACAATGGTTTTAACCATGAATTATTATTTGGATTAATATATGGTTGTGATGTGATGTTTGTTTCTTATTCCTTTCTTACCTATCTTTTTATTACATGTATGGCGTGTTGCATATGAAAGAAAAATTCATGCTTAACATTTTATGCTGTGATTCTAGGAAATGGCAGGAAGAAACGCTGGACACGGTCGCGGTAACATCAACTTGACTGCAGCAGAACTTCAAACTCTGCTTAACGACCACGCGGCGGCCGCTCTAGCCGCACATGTTCAGAACCAAGCTGGAGGTCCAATTGGAACGTGTACATTCAAGAATTACCTTGACTGCAAGCCCAGTTCATTTAAGGGCACCGAGGGAGCCATAGGGTTCCTGCGTTGGGCTGAGAAGGCCGAATCAGCATTTGAGATGTGTAACTGTCCACCTGCCAGTAGGGTCAAATTTGCTGCTGGGACACTTGAAGATTCTGCTCTCACTTGGTGGAATTCGAATGTGCAGATCTTGGATTAGAACTGGCTAACGCCATGAACTGGGAAGAGTTCAAAAACATGATGCGAGAAGAGTATTGTCCGAGAGAGGAGATTGCGAAGTTGGAATATGAGTTTTGGTCATTGAAGATGGTGGGTTCAGAAATCGAAGCCTACACCACCCGTTCTCACGAGTTAGCTGTGATGTGTCCACGGATGGTAGACCCGCCTAGTAAGAGGATTGAGATGTATATTGATGGGTTAGCACCGCAAATTCAGGGCATGGTGACGTCTTCCAGACCATTCACAATTCAACAAGCGATCCGATTAGCTCACAAACTGACGGATCAAGCAGTGACCCAAGGTGCGTTACCACCTAGAGGTTCAACCGCTAAGGCCCGTGACAACCCGAGCACTGACAACAATAGCAACAGCAACCCGGGTTATGGAAAGAGAAAGTTCGACAACGCCAGATCCTCATCCTCGAACCCCCCACAGCAACAACACTACCATAAGCCCGAACTCACTCGGAGCTTCAATAATCAGGGTCCCAACAATAACAACAACGGTAGCGGGCAGGGTTCAAACGGCTATGCTGGGAAACACCCGAAATGTAACCGGTGCAACTATCATCATGCTGGCCCGTGTGACCGTGTCAAGTGTTTGAGATGCGGAAAAATGGGTCATCAGGCCAAGGAATGTAGAGGAGACCTAGCGGCAAAGGGTGCTCCTAAATCGCCTATGACGACTAAGGGATGTTTCGAGTGTGGTCAAGAGGGTCATTTCAGGAAGGATTGTCCCAAACTAAAACAGAACAAGAATAATGGAGGCAGCAGCGGTGGCGGAAGCAATGGTAAAGGAAGAGCTTTCGTCATTGGGTCGGGTCAAGCCCGCAACGATCCGTATATGGAGACCGGTAAGTTTCCTGTGAACGAATGTTTTGCTTCTGTATTGTTTGACACTGGAGCTGATAGGAGTTTTGTGTCGAAAGCCTTTAGCCAACTCTTAGACTTAACTCCAACCCCGTTAGATACTAAGTTTCCTGTTGAATTAGCTGACGGTAACGACTCATGTACTTGCGGGATGTAAGTTGAAACTGTCAGGTCATATTTTTGATATCGACCTTATACCTTTTACGCTTGGTAGTTTCGATGTCGTTGTCGGCATGGAATGGTTATCTGAGAACCGAGCGGAGATTATATGTCACGACAAGATAGTCCACATCACTACCCCTTCCGGCGAGATCATTTCGATCCAGGGCGAGAAGCGCGGCATGACCACTAGCGTCATCACCCTCATGAAGGCGCAGAAGTATCTACGAAAGGGTCATCCGGCAGTTCTAGCGCATATTGTCGAGAAACCCACGGAGGAGAAACGAATCGAAGATATACCGATTGTGCGAGATTTTCCGGAAGTTTTCCCGGAGGATTTGCCTGGACTCCCACCTATTCGACAAGTCGAATTCCAAATAGAATTGACCCCCGGTGCTGCACCCATAGCCCGAGCCCCGTATCGGCTCGCACCGGCGGAAATTCAGGAGTTGTCCACTCAGTTGCAAGATTTGTTGGATAAAGGTTTTATCCGACCTAGCTCATCGCCATGGGGAGCCCCTGTCTTATTTGTCCGAAAGAAGGACGGGACTTTCCGAATGTGTATCGACTACCGGGAGTTGAACAAGGTGACGATTAAGAACCGTTATCCCTTACCTCGAATTGATGATCTGTTTGACCAGCTTCAAGGATCGAGTTACTACTCGAAGATCGATCTGAGATCTGGTTACCATCAACTAAGAGTGCGCGAAGAAGATATTTCAAAGACGGCTTTCAGAACTCGGTACGGTCACTTCGAGTTTTCGGTTATGCCTTTTGGCTTAACCAACGCACCAGCCGTATTTATGGATCTCATGAATCGAGTATGCAAGGCGTACCTCGACAAGTTTGTGATTGTGTTCATTGATGATATTCTCGTTTACTCCAAGGACAAGGCTGACCACGAAGAACACTTGAGATTAATTCTGGAATTGTTGAAGAAGGAACAACTGTACGCTAAACTCTCGAAATGCGAATTTTGGCTTCGCGAGGTTCACTTATTAGGACATGTGATTAACGAGAATGGTATCCATGTCGATCCCGGTAAGGTAGAGGCCATCAAAAACTGGGAAGCACCTAAGACCCCAACTGAGGTGTGGCAATTCCTAGGACTGGCTGGCTACTACCAGCGTTTTATCGAGGGATTTTCAAAGATTGCTCAACCCCTCACCGCTTTGACTCACAAGGGTACTAAGTACAATTGGGGTGACGCGCAAGAATCCGCTTTCCAACTGTTGAAAACCAAACTCTGTAGCGCCCCTATTTTAGCCCTCCCCGAGGGAACAGAGAACTTTGAGGTACATTGTGACGCATCGATACAAGGTCTCGGTTGTGTGCTGATGCAACTCGAGAAGGTTATAGCCTAAGCCTCTCGCCAACTACGGATTCACGAGAAGAACTACACGACCCATGACTTGGAACTTGGAGCTGTGGTGTTTGCCCTTAAGATATGGAGGCATTACTTGTACGGTACCAAGTTTACCATTTACACCGACCACAAGAGTCTCCAACATATCTACGATCATAAGGAACTGAACATGCGACAGCGTCGTTGGGTCGAGCTGCTTAAGGATTATGATTGTGCCATCAAGTACCACCCTGGCAAGGCCAATGTAGTGGCCGATGCCCTCAGTAGAAAAGAAACCGATAAACCCAGGCGAGTGCGAGCACTGCAACTCACGATTCATGCCAACTTGCCCGATCAGATTCGCGATGCGCAACTCGAAGCTTTGAAGGATGATAATCTTCCATCAGAACTCATGCAGGGCATGAACAAGCAACTTGAAACCAAATCGGACGGGGTCCGATATTTTGAGAACCGGAATTGGGTCCCACGATACGGAGAGTTGAGAACTCTAGTGTTGGACGAAGCACACAAGTCCCGATATTCTATCCACCCTGGCTCAGATAAAATGTACCATGACTTAAAGGTACTTTACTGGTGGCCAAACATGAAAGCCGACATTGCCACCTACGTGAGCAAATCTTGACTTGTGCAAGAGTCAAAATAGAATATCAGAAGCCATCTGGCCTGCTACAGCAACCGGAACTTCCAATGTGGAAATGGGAACACATTTCAATGGATTTTATCACAGGATTACCTAAAACACCGACGGGATGCGATACCATCTGGGTGATCGTTGACCGATTGACTAAGTCTGCACACTTCTTAGCGATTAAGAAATCGGACAAAATGGAAAGACTGACTCGTGTCTATATGAAAGAAGTGGTGTCTAGACACGGGGTGCCTGTCTCAATCATTTCTGATTGAGATTCTCGTTTCACTTCGCACTTTTGGAAGTCACTACAAAGCGCACTAGGCACCCGTCTTGATATGAGCACAGCATACCATCCTCAGACGGATGGGCAAAGTGAACGCACCATTCAGACCTTGGAGGACATGTTGCGTGCATGCGTGTTGGATTTCGGAAAAAGTTGGGAACCCCACTTACCTTTGGTAGAATTCTCGTATAATAACAGCTACCACGCAAGTATTAAAGCAGCGCCGTTTGAAGCGTTGTACGGACGGAAGTGTCGATCACCTCTCTGCTGGGCAGAGGTGGGTGACAGCCAAATCACTGGACCAGAATTGGTATTCGAAACCTCCGAAAAGATTGTTCAAATCCAAAATCGCATGGCGGCAGCACGAGATCGTCAAAAGAGTTACGCCGACAAGCGCCGAAAGCCTCTCGAATTTCAAGTGAACGACCAAGTATTACTCAGAGTCTCACCTTGGAAAGGTGTGGTTCGCTTTGGGAAGCGAAACAAACTCAATCCACGATACGTTGGTCCTTACCGGATAACTTAGCGCATTGGTCCGGTGGCCTACCGACTGGACCTACCAACGGAACTCAATGGCGTACACAATGTATTCCACGTATCCAACTTGAAAAAATGCCTATCTGATGAAACCCAAGTAGTCCCTTTGGATGAACTGCAAGTTGATGAACATTTACGCTTCATTGAAGAACCAGTCGAAGTTTTGGATTGGGAAACCAAAACACTCAAGCACAGCAAAATTCCAATTGTTAAGGTTCGTTGGAACTCGAGACGTGGACCGGAGTTCACGTGGGAACGCGAGGATCAAATGATGAAAAATTATCCTCACCTTTTTGAAGGGCTGACCAAACACAGAAAACCGCAAAACCCGACAAACCGTCAGAAATCACCGGAGGTATGAATTAAATTTCGAGACGAAATTTCTTTCTACTACGGGATGATATGACAAACTGAAAAGTTTTCTTACTTTTTCAGACGCTCATCATGACTTGACTCAAATTTTCGGGACGAAAATTCTTTAACATGGGAATGATGTGACATTCGTCAATTTCAGGTTAACTCCGTTAACTCAACTCCGTCAATTCAAACTTAAAGATCATTGAATCTATAACGCACACCTCATTACATTTAAACTAGGGTTTAAATGACGCTTGAACAATTACTACATGTGTAGTCTTTCGGGAATTGCACCGAAACGCAAACGAGTTGACGCAAACAATTGGTGAATAAATGAAAAACGTTAAAACAATAGTTATGTGATAATTATGTGTTAACATATGAGTTACTTGATTATATTATGTGTGATGCTAGACAACAAACAAGAACTAGTTAATTAAGCTAGAAAAGTAACATTTGAAAGTTGAGGGACTAGAGTGTAATATATTGTTATTAAATAATATTAATCAAGAACCCTAGCCCTCCCTCTCTACCATCCCAAAACCGACGGCCAGCCCCCCCCCCCCCTCCCCTCTCCTCACGATCGGCTCACACACACACACATATCTCTTGGTTTTTGATCTTGTTTTTCACAATTGAAGCATCCTACACCCGATTCTAGTCATCTTCTACCTTCCTTTTGCTTATTTTTGTGCTTTTGAAGGTATAATTATAAACCCTAGAATCCGGAAATTTTATATATGATGTTCATATGACTTGTTTTGATTAGATGTTGGTTAATTAAGTATTGATTGTTGATTTGATAACTAGAATTGATGTTATTGCATGTTAATTGCTTGTTTCTTTGATTTTTGAGTTCAAGTAAAACCCTAATCATGTATGTGGTGTGTATTTTATGTGCATGGATAGTGATTATGATGTCTAGAAGGTCATATGAACGGATTATGGTCCATAGATAGTTAATATGTTGAGTTTGGATGCAAACAGTTTCTGGACAGATTGTGTTATTGGTGTTCAATTGACTGTAACGGGGTGTGAATGTGAAAATTGGTCGAGATAATTGATACTATAGTGAACTAGGTTGAGTCTAGTTTCTAAAGAATATAAATTTGTAATTTTTGAACGTGAAAAAGTTAACTTTTATGATTTTACAAAAACGTTATGCAAATCTGAATTGTGAGACCTGCTGTTAGGTTGATTTGTAAATATTATATCTCATGAACTACGAGACCAAATGGGTTGGTTCTACTTTTGGAAGTTAACTTGTTGAGTTAAGAACCTAACCCAATTGGTCTTGCATTTGTTGGATTTTTCATTTAACGGGAATTTCAAATAACATTCTGTTGCGCATTAATTTGACTGTTATGAGTTTGCTGTAATGTTTTGATCATTGTGAGAAATCTATGTGGAATAAAAATATAATAAAATATGTTCTGGAAACCTAACACATGTCTGCTTTTGTGACTATTTTTGATGAATTAATTGATGAGTTGTGATCTGTGAATTAGAGTAATCTTTACTAGTAGTAATCTGTCTCGGTAAAGCTAGTTGCTGAGTTAGGCGAAAGTACATGAAATATGTTGATAATCGATAATTGCTACGTGTTTGACCAAAATACCCTTGTGTTAGAACATTACTAGAAGTATGCTATGTTTATACTTGATGCTTGAGAAGTTGTTTACACGTGTAACGTATCACAAATATACTTGTTAATTCATACACGATTCACAAACGAAACACGATACGTATCTTGTGCTTAGGAATTATGTGCCGGGTCTAGAGACTCGATAATAGTTCCGATACTTAGAAAAATATCCTTGTTGTTATAGAACGCTATTGAGAGTTTTCTGTGACGTGCATCACTTGGTGATTTGTTTTTGGGAATTCTTCGCAAACAGTGAGTTTCACTTACCCCTTTTAAACTCTTTAAACGCTTTTCACTTGGGGGAGAATACATACTCCGAAACGCTTTTAAGATTTTTTTAGTAAATTATATATCACTTGTAAAGGCTAAGTGGCAAACGAAACAATTGAAGTCCTACACATCGAACCGTTTAGTATTGGAAAATAGCGAGTCACTGTTGAGTAGTACTACTGGGTTTGACAAACCCCACCCAACGCTAAACTCGACTGGAGGTCGAGTGGGTGTAATTTTGGCTAACACATTACCATGGTCTGGATGACCTGGTGGCAAGTCACTTGATAAACAGTCAGCTTCGGTGTCGAACACTTAGTAATACTTGTTGTATAGGCTAGCTACCTATCGATATATAATTGATTTAACACTATCTGGTAACGCAAAACGCTGAACGCTGAACGCAAAAAGCTAAACGCTTTATTTTATATAAACTTGTGAACTCACCAACCTCGTGTTGACACTTTTAGTATGTTATTCTCAGGTAGCCGAGGCGGGCGTGCGGTATAGGATCATGCATTGTTGAAAACGCTTTTGTTTATGCAAACTGATTTTAAACTGTTGCCATTGGATTTTAAGTCGTCCTGCGTGACGCAACTTTTGTCTTTTGGTTTTTTTTTACGCTTCCTCACTTATTTTCTTTTAAACGTTTTTATGGTTTGATTATAACTAATGATTCCGATCATGTTAGTTCACTCCCTCTGACGGTAAAACTCCGTTAGTGGATTTTGAGGGTGTGACAATAAGAAATTTGAGGTATACAAGGCCAGGTTCGCTTCGCATAATACCGTTGTTCCCAATGGAACAGGATTTTCATCCTTACTTCCTTTGTTGGTCTTATTTGGTGTTGACTGGTGAAGTGAGCATATATTTGGATCACGGGAATGAAAAGTACGATGTTTTTAGAGTGTATGATCCAATGTGGTTGATAAATTGTTCATTGAAAGATATTGATACACTGCATGTGAAAAAGATACAAAGTAATAACGAGAAAGTAAGGGCGCAAGACAACTAGTTTCAAAAACTTGTGGGTTTTGCTTAGATAAGAAAATACATTCTGGTCGAGCATGGGAAACTAATTGGAGGGCTGTTAGTGAAGAGCAAGAGAAACTTGAAGTTGAACTGGAAGCTAATCTTTAAGATTGAGTAATGGAGGCGTCATGGAATAAATTTCAATATAAAGACATGGGTGTGTCTAAGCTTACATCTCAACAAAGATCTACTAAGCCGTCTTTTGAAGAAGCAAGGAAGGAGTATCAAAAAAGAGTTTTTGGTATGATTGAAAACGTAGCAATATCCAATGGGATTTTGTTAGAGCGTTAATGTCTAATGCTAGGTCTATTGGGCTAAATGTGTCATGTGTATTGTATAAGGGGCTGATAATGTCATTATTAGAAAGTTTGTTGTGTAGCGTACAAGCCTAAGATGCGTATAATCTTTTGCGGGCGTATAAGCTTATACACTGACCAAGACTTATATGGGTACACTGTAGCATTATATATAGGCTTTCATGTTTATCATTTTGTTACAGTGTGTTGGCAATAGTTATGTTTTGTACTCAAAGTGTTGTATCAATATATCAGAACTTAAAGTGAATGTGTTGTTAATCCTTTACAGTGTTATTCCGCGATATTGTTTAGTATAGCATATAACTAGTATCGGTCCAAATCATAACGTTTTCACGTAAATGATGTCATGCATGATCTGGATCATGCGCTTTCAGGGCTTCCTTTTTGGAGGGGCTTGTTGGGCTGAGACATATTATAGGAGTTAAGTTTTTTGTTGTTGTTGCGGTAGTGGGATTAGTTATTGTTGTTATTATGCTTGGAGGATCCGGGCTTAGAGGAATCGGTCTTGGATTCTTTAGTGGGCTCGGGTGTTGGCTTATCATTGGGTTTCTTGGACCTCTTCCGCGCCAAGGTCCCGGCCATAACGTGGTTCTCAGTGAAGGTACCGGCTAGATTGATGGCATCATGAAGAACTTTCGGTTCACAGCTAAGATCGGAATCTTGGATTTGCATAGGCAAACCCGAGATGTACTTATTAATGGCCCACTCCAAGGGTGTGATCATATGCAGGATGAAAAGGCTCAATTCGTGGAATCTGATTAGTAAGCGGTATTATCACCACCTTCTTGCTTCAAGTTCCAAAACTCGTCTTCCAACTTACGGAGTTCAAATTTTGGGTAGATGCTTTCGAGCATGCGTTTGTTGAGGATGTCCCACGGAAAATCCATGGCAACCTCAGCCCGAAGAGCGTACTTTTCACCATTCCACGAAGTGAGGGCACTTGATTTGAAAGCGCTTGAGGCGTAGGTGGTCCTTTTGTCTTCCGGGCATACACAATGGAGAAACACACTTTTCATATGTTCGAACCATTTGAGGAGAGTGGTAGCACCCTCGGCTCCAACGTAATTGGTTGGGTTAGCACTCATGAATTGATTGAAGGAGCAAGCAGTTGGGTTTTGATTCACGGGTACTGCAACAGCATTCAAGGTTTGGAGCTGAGAGATGATTGTTGGGAGGGTTTCCACGATTCTCTTAGCAATGCGGGATGATATGCTACGGCCAGAGTCGCAGGTGCGACGTTTACGGTTGATGAGGCAGCAAGTCCTACAGCAAGGGTAAAATGTGTAAAATTTCCTGAGACTCGGGTAATTGTTGTAAATATATGAGATTGCATAAATTGATACTTGTGAATTTTATTAACAATTTGAGATTGTGATTGCGGTTGAGATTGAGAATTTCATCACATATGAGACTTGATTATATAACATGTTATAATCTTTAACATTATGAGATAAGAAAAAAATGTTATAACAACATAACTTAAAATGATATACATGGGTTCGTTTGTTGGTTATGGCTTCATTAACCACCATGGGTCCTTCCAACAAATGAAAAATATCGAACACCAAATAAACTAAATCAATCCAAATTTGAATTTGAGGGGTGTCGTGGTAGATGGTTGAAGTAATTCGGGAAGCATCCCATATTTACATACTTCACCCATCTATTTAACTAAAACACAATATGAAAAAACCGAGTTTAGCCATGAATCACCGTTAATTCGGCTATAATTTAAGGGTGTGATCATCACATGACCACGTTTGATAAAATGAGGGTAGTAGATTTGGGTACGTTTGGTGTGATACGCTTTGGCTTAATAAGTTCCACACTCTCACCAAACACTCAAGGAAGGCAACGGGGTCTAGCGGTTGATTGAGATTTATGCGCATTAAACTTCCTTATGCTCACAAGCCTTGGTGTTAAGGGTTCGGTAAACAATTGTGTCCCTCTTACAGTTTACTACGTATCGGTCACACGAATCATCCTCAAGTAGAGGGGAATAAAAAGGTGGGATTTCTTAAGGAATTTTCCAATTAAAAATCGTCCTAGAGTTTTAAAAACAATTTTGAGAGTGAGGCATAGCCACGGAAGTAGTGTGTGCTTGTGTACAATTGTATAGGATAAACAGTTTAAATATGCTAATCTATGTACAAAAATTTGAAAAAGTTGGGTACACGTATAGGAACACGTATAGGGACCCTAAGCATGCTACTAGATCGTTACGTCTAACCACCTATCTTATAGCCTTCGACTTTGATACCAATCTGTCACACCCCAACCTTCGGCGGACCACGTCGGGGCGCAACAATATTGTATCATAGCTGAAAAGAGCCTAAATAAAATACATGTGTCAATATCTTAATTATCCATTTCATATAATGGTTAAGTACACAAAAACATAATATTGTCTTAACGAAAATAGCATCACAAATTAAACAACTGAAAATAAAATCCAACTTTATTCAACATGCAACCTAAGGTCCAAACTTCTCTTTGTTCTCTTTCTTCATCCAATATAGCTATCTGGGTCATGCTTGCAAATATATAGGTTTGATAACATAAAGTTGAGCAAGTAATCATAATATTTGTATATAATAATATTGAAAATGACAATTCCTTGCGATAAACATGAATCACTACAACTAGCATAACAATAATATGTAACATCGTACTTTCATTTATAATAATAAATAAAATTTCGTTTATTCAATAATATGTCATGTATCGGTTTAGATAATAAACTCTAACAGAGTGGGCTTGGACTTTAAAAGATGGAATAAGAAATGGAATGGGCCTTAGGTCCATGGGCTTAAGGGAGTATAAATACCCCTTAAACCCTAATCCTTTCCATTTTTAATCCATCTCTACACCATAGCCTACACCAACAAAAACACACACAAATACCATCCTATATCCCGAGCCAATATTCGAAGGTGAAAACCCGAACCCGTTGGTGCTAGAACGTTGTGACGAACCAAAACAACATCAAGACTAGACCATGTTCGTAAATCGACTCGTTTAAGGTGCGTTTATAACGGAAACTTGCTCGTTTAGGTTCGGAATCGTTTCGTATTATTCGATCTATATGAATATGGTGAAAACGAACCAAACGTGATGATTCTTGCTGAAAACCATTAACGATTTATGGGTTAATTTATCAAACGAATAACCGGATTATAAATGAACAAATCGCACCGTTTAAAACATAATATTCGGATGAATGGATGGTTAGGGTTTGTAGGCGCCTCTAATCCGAGTTCAGTGATACCAAAATCGTGTTATTTCATCAAGGTTTGAGGGTTAATCACAGATCTGATGTAGGTTAACTGTTTGGGTGTTCTTGGCGATTTTGACTTTGACCTTTGAGTCAAAGTTTGGATAAGACTGAGCCCATTCGTTATGTTAAGATAACGAATTAGGTCATTCGTTAATCACCAATTCATTATGATTAAGATAACGAACTAGGTCATTCGTTACTCACTAATTCGTAATGATTACGATAACGAACTAGGTCATTCATTACTCACCAATTCGTTATGATAAGATAACGAACCAAATAACGAATCAGGTTATGATAAGATAACAAACTAGATAACGAATCGGGTTATGATAAGATAGCGAATCAGGCTTAATTCGTTATAGCGAATGAGTTAGCGAATTGGATAATAATTTTTCAGCTTAATCAGCTAGACCCTAGCCAGGGGCTCTGCCCCTTGGACCCTGCTAGGGGTGCTGCCCCTAGAACCCCGCTGCCAGGGGCGCTGCCCTCGTACCCCCGTTCGTTAACTAGAACTCTCTCAGCATAGCTGACTTTTAGTATGCACGCAGGTGAGTAGAATGAGGTAGCTCGCTTGACGTGGGCATATGGCATGGAAAGGAAGAGACTGGCATCTCATGGAATATTGTTATGTTTTATGTTTGATGTTTCTAAAATTGAAAGACAAGATGTTGTTTTAGATAAGTTATGAATTATTATGTACTGATTTATGAAAGATTTAATATTCCGCGAAAGTTTTATTTAACTCTGATGTTTAGAACTGTGTTTATGAGTAAATCCAACGTCCAAAGTAGGGCACCGGTAATGGGGCCTTACATAATAAATAAAGGGTCATTTCCTTTGTCCTAAACGGGTCGAGTTACTCTAGCGACGTATGATTATACTAATGAGGATGAGGATGAGATACCAAATGCCATAAATATAAAATTTTCACATAGTCACACGTATAACTAACTGAGCAATATCATATAAACGCAAATAATGTAATTGTAGTTAAAATAATAAGCCATTTAAGTTGTGAACGCATAACGACCCCAAAATATAAAACGGTAAAAAGGGGTATGTGAATTACTCACCTAGAAATGTAGATCTTAATGAGAAAAATATTTAAACGAGTGGTAGATTCGAGCGAGGATTCCTGACTATATGGCCTAATTAAGTTTATAACCAATATAAATGTACTAAGGACTAAAATAATAAAGAGAGACATAACGGATTTGATAGATGGGGTTTGGGTAAAATCTTAACATTATTAGTGTAATTATAAATATTATTATGGTTGTCGTTATTGTTGTTGTTGTTGTTGTTGATATTATTATTATTATTATTATTATTATTATTATTATTATTATTATTATTATTATTATTATTATTATTATTATTATATCTTATGCGAGATTTACAAGTAAAATAAGATTAACAATATATATTTTGATATTTATATTATGAGAAGGTTAAATGAAAATTTATTTTGAACAAGGAATACAGTTTGGTTGGGTGGTTGGGAAAAGATTACGAGTTAAAATAAACGAAAATATTAACGAAAATATTTTGAGCTTTTATGATAGTTTGATACGTTAAGAGAGCGTGATATTATTATCATATATTTATTATATACATATATACATATATTTAAAGGAATAATAGAGAAAATAAAAGTTCTACGACAAGAAAACAATATGTCGGGTGTTCGGTTTAATAAGCGAGTGGCATAAAAAGATATTAGTCCTTTAATATATATATATATATAATTAGAGGAAATAAAAAAACAAGAAAACAAAAATAACATAAAAGATAAACGGGTCAGGTGTAACAACTCGGGTTTTCGTGTATATATATATATATATATACTTATTAAATACCGACTCATTTCGACGTTCGGGTTATTTTATTAACTAAAATTTCACGTTTATCGAAAAGATTAATTATTATTTTATTATTGTTTAAATGGTTTATGTAAAATATATTTATAACTTCCAATTTATTGTAAACTTAACCCAAACTCAAACTTGTGTTCAATTTTGTTTCCATCTTCAAACCTTAGGGACTAAATTGCAAATTTCTTATAACCCATCATAGAATCTGGATAACCCGTTAATCCAAACCTGTTTCTTCATAGACCCGATTATAATCAAGTTTCTTGGACAAAAAAACTCGCAATCAACTTGGAAATTGAATCTCTTTACGTATTCATCTTTCCTTAATCGGCCTAACCGAATCTATATTATGTTAACTAGATCAAAAACGAATCTGTAAAATTATTATCATTAACCGACCTTAAACCCTAACTCGTTATACACGTTATTGATTATATAAATCCAATTAAACTTGAAGTTAGTATATCTACATCATCGACGTCCATAACCATCCAATCAATTGTGTTATATCATCCATTTGAGTGTTCGTTCATCATTCCTTACCGCCGGTCACAGTCTCGTTCATTTACACCACCATTCGGCGTGATACGAGGTAATCAAATCAGTGCATCATGATTACTAGAATCTAATTAGTAAAAGCCCTAACCTTAATCTAACCAACATCAATCGGATTAACTGATTGATGTTGTTAGGGTTTGGTTATGACTTTCTGCTGTGTCTGATTATATATATAATATATCCATTCGGATTCTGTATGCATCTGCTGGTTAGCCCAGGTGGTTAATTCATGGCTTACGGAGTGGCAGGTCCCGGTTTGGAGTCCCTGCCACCCAGTATATGTCGTTTTTATTGGAATCTTTTATTTTTAAAACCATTAAATCCTAATTATAATAATAACTAGTAACTAAACAATCTTTTATAGAATCGATTATGATATTTATGATTTTCACGCATTAAAAAATCGTTCATGTGTATATGTATATGTCTATAGGTGTGTATAATTACTATCGCGTAAGTTATATCTTGGATTATAGATTTAATGGATATCAAAAAGGTAAATTTTTATACTTATATATTTGATAAATTAACTAATTATAAAAAAGATGTATTTTACTTATATAATATTTTTATGTATAATAAAGTATTATAATGTACTTATGATAGATTTTTAAAAGGATTTTTACGAACTAATGATAAAATTTTAACTTAATAAATATTATAACTATCGACTCTTCTATCTGATTCATTAACTTAGTATCTCTGTATTCTATTATCCTTATTAGGCTTTATCGTCAACACGTGCTCCGCAATCATCAATATTAATATTACCATTTCAATTTTTCGTCTATCGAGGTGAGTATCACATTCCCCTATTTTACTTGTTTTCTCACATTTTGGGGACATATGCGTAAATATATTTTCTCATATATACTTATACTTAAAACTGCAACTTTGTCTTATGTGTTAACAGCTTATACCTTACTTATTTATGTGCTTATTTGCTTTGTACGCTTCCGCATTCGGAGAGGTCCAACATAATCTCAGTCTAGTATGATCATACGCCAGTCGTTATAGCCTTTGTTTTTCTCGACATCTCAGTTATACTTGCTCATTTGGTTAATTTTTTATTCTCATATGACTTGTTGCAGCTATGTATTTTGTTATATATACTATATGTACAACTAAACTGGTGTGTTGCTCACTCAACATGTGTTGTTGACAAAATTCTATTTTATACGCATATGCAGGTTATCGTAGCAATTTAATCCAGGCTGGTGACTTAGTGAAGAATTTAAGTTAGAAAATAATTATTCAAGATCAGTTGTGATATATATTTTTGTATGATTATAGATTATGTTTTCATTTGTATTTGATTTATTTGAAAATTTAATTTAATTTATAGATATTATCATTTAAATAATGTTGCGTGATAGTAACCTTGAGATCTGTGACAATCAGTTCGCACCCCGGCATTTCCGCCGTAGTTTGGGGTGTGACATCAGGGGGGTTCGAACCCGCGCCCTGACCAGTTCGGGGTTCTACACATCACGTACAGCCATTGGACTAGTGCCTTTGCTTGTGAATCAAAATGATTTGAAATATATATAAAGACAATAAGAAAAGATACCCAATTTGAAGATGAACCCTAGATCATCAATCAGCCTAATTGTTTATTGTGGGTTTAAATTGATTTAGGGTTACTGTTTGCTTGTCAAAAACGATCAGAATGCATGTTTCAATTACCTATAATGGTAGCGAATTGACGGATAACAAGAAGCTACAGCTCTGTCTTGGTCATGAAACGGATATCGACGGCCTTGTAGGGTGAAATTAAGTTAGCGTTTAGGTTTGTGGTAGTGCAGAGATGGTGATGTATCAATAAATTTTATTATAGGCTTGTATTTATTGTAATTTGAGAACAAGTCAATCGCGGTTCGTAATTTAATCAAATGGGCTGTCAAATGAGGTGTTTTACCATGTTTAGAGTTTCAGTTAAGCGTGTTTAAGGTATGATAATGATTTAGTTACGACAATTGCGTGATTTATCCCGTGAATTAAGGTGCAAGTAATAGGGGGTGGGGGTTTGATTTCCGATGGGGATGATGATGGAGGTGGAGGGAAACGTTTTTTTGTTATTTTGCAACTAAGTCCTTGGACTTTAGTTGTGGGTAAATAAGTGGTTAATCTCTAGTTAAGGGGGTGTTTTTGCACATATCTCATAGTTGTTTGTTAATTTATTCAAATAGTAATAATTAATTGAAATAAATAGACTAATAAATGCGAGATTTTGTTGATAAATTACCCGAATACAAAATGGGTCAGATAATGGTTATAAAAACAAGAAACATAAAACCGAAATGTTACACATACGACCAGTCACTATAGATCTAAAACAAGTGGACATTAACAATCCACTGATAGAGGTCCTCCCGTTATTGTAAGTAAGGTTAAAATAAACAATGAGGAGAAAGTTAAATCAGTTGATCCAACGAGGACCATTTAGAAAAAAAAAATTATTTGACTCCAAAGTCTCATATTCAAAGCAATTTGGTTTCCTGTTAGATTGATAATGGTGTTTTTATTGAAAATGTGGTAGAACCAGTGGTGATTCACAAGAATGAAAATATACCTATTGAAAATCATATATATTGTGGACCACAAACTGCTAAGAAAATCAAAAACAGGTAAACCAAAAATGGTTATTACACTAAGGTCATATGATAAGAAATTTGTTTATGAAAAGATATCAAAATCATTTTCAAAATCGAGTGTTAAGGGTAAAAACTGGAAAGTTTTGAAACATAAATGTGTTGATAAGATGTTGCTAATGAGCTCTTTTCGATCGCCCTTGCTAAACCTAAATGTGTTGCCAATGTTTATGATTGTGATCAATGAGTTTTTCATAATTGTGATACATCAACGATGCTTGGGGAATTGAAAAGGCTAAAATCAAAACCTCAAAAAAAATTTATACCAGTTTTATTTCAACAGTACAAAATTATCAAATCTACTGGTTCTGACGTATTAAACAATTTTGCATATTGTTTAAATCTTGAATTTTTTCAAAAGAAAAAACATGAGAAAATTCATCCCTCCGAGTCTAACCTTGTAACATAATCATCTTCGACGCGTGTTGAAATGAGAAAATGTTTTTATTGTAATGTTAAAGGAAATTTGATTATTAATTGTCCTTATAGGAGACGACTTAAATTGTCAGATGCTTTTAACAATGTTTCATTAACTTTTTGAAAATTTGAGACTCTTAAACAAAATGTTAAAAAAATAGTTTATCTTAATTCATTGTCAAAATCTCCTGGAAAGTCTCACAGTTTATATGATTGTGATTTGCTGAGACAGCAAGCGATAATCCGTTAGCTGTTTGGAAACCAAAAATCCCATCGGATGTTATTGATCATGTTGAGGATACTAGTTGACCTAAGACTGTGGTATGGTTCCAGTATTTCATTAAATTATTTAGTTTTTGTGTAGGTATATCCAAGAAAATCTATCAACGTTATATGGTTTGTTGCTAAATCAAGTTTATTATAGTGGTTTATCTCGACATATTGGTTTAGTTTGATTTGATTGATACTTGCAAATATTTAAAACTTATAAAATTTTCAACCGACAAATTTTTTCACCATTCACACATTTTAAACGCAAAAGTTCTTTTTGGTGAACAATATTTTAAAAGGATTTATCCATGTTGGAAAATCGCTTTTTGTTTTCGTGTTTTTGTTATTTTTCTACAAATTTTTGTTATTGTTTATATTTTTAGGGGGGGAGGGGTAATCAAAAAAGTCCAAAAGTATTGTGTTTTCTGTATGAAAAATATAAAATACAAAAATATGTAGTTAATTTTGAAAAATATAAAATTTGAGAAATGTGATTTGGCACAAAATGAGAAATGATAGTACATTGACTTAGCGGACCTAGCACATGGATAAACTAGACTTAGCGAACCTAGCATAAAATGGGTAATGATAGTACATTAACTTAGCGGACCTAGCACAAAATGGGAAATGATAATACATTGACTTAGCGGACCTAGAACATGCATGATGTGTTTGATAGGCTTGATAGATCGTATAAGTGCTGAAAAGATATAAACTTGCTAGCCGAATCTAGTGGTACAAAAACTTGATACATGGTTAATATCATTTTTGAGATCCAAAAAGTTTAAAGATTGTTGTGTGTATATGGGTTCATTTTGCAAAGAAATTCAGCTTATTTTTTCTTTTATTTTACAAATAAATTCAACTTTATTTTTTCTTTGTTTTTGCTTAAGTCTTGGAATCTCTGCGTGTAGTAATACCGATCTAAGGGTTAAGGCCTAAGTATTCTGCTGTATAATCTTGGTGTTTCATACAAGCTTGGATCTTTTCCGCATATACCATAAGCAAAAATGTGTGAGAGTCATGTATCGAATTAGAGGTTAAGGCCCTTTACAACTTCAACTTATTTTATCTTTTTATTTTGCAAAAATGGAACCTTATCTATGTGTAGTAATACGGATCTTAAGGGAAAATTTAAAATTTTTGCACTATTTTTTATTTGTTATTTTTGCATGGGTCACAGCTATTCATTTCAAGAAAAGAAAAATATGTATATGTGAAATTCACTATATAAGATAAACAAATTGTGTCTGACAGATTGGGTCCGCATAAGATTTGTACTTAATTGAATCTTAATATGTATCATAAAGTTACTGACGGATCTGTATAAAGTTTAATTTGGAGAAGTAAATCTGCAATCATCGTTAGATTATGTGCATATAATGTCGAAATCAAAGTAGAGTCTAGAACGTTACTAGTCAGTATGATCTCATGTTGTTATCTTTCTCACAAAAATATAATTTTTTACTGCTTGCATTTACTACTTTAATTTTCTTTTCGTTATTTTGAGAAAAATACAAAAATATTTTTGGTGTGTTTTGATATAAACTTTGAAAAATCAAAAATATTTGGGGTGTATTTTAGCATAAAGTTTATAAAAGCCAAAAATAAATTTCTTTCCAATTTATTTTTGATCTCCCGACAAGTAATATACAATTTCAAATTGTTTTGCCGAGTTATTAAAATGTTTTCACCATTACACATTTCTATTCATACAATTTTGTGCTCAAATTCTAAAGCAAGATAGACTTTACGGTTTATTAATGGAATGTGTTGATTGACTGCATTTATGATAAGAGTAATGATTATTCAATCCTTGAATCTTCTCAAGATGGTGAATTGAATTTATTGCAGAGTCGAGTTATGGGGAAGTGAAGATGATGATGATCATGTGTACAAGCTTGATGCTGATAAAGATTGTTGACGTACAACTAATGCGAAGGGGGAGTCTATTAGTGTATTGTCTACCTGGCATTACTTGTATAAAGACACACGTGAATTAAAGCGACAAAGACTAAAGCTTAACAAACTCCAGCAATTGTCAATGGAAAGTCTGTTAGCACATGAAATGTGACATGTGCTGGGAGTTGAACCGACGAGTCGTTTTGTCTTTGTATAAGATGAAACAGATAAATAATGTGCAAACTTAACGAATGATACATTGGCTAAGTGAAAGCATGCAAGTTAACGAATGGTAGGAACAAGCATAACGAGACTGCACCTCCACAGATGCTATCAAAAATGATTTTTTTCACTCTCCACTGCTACTTTGGAGTAGCCTAATCTGTAACAAAGCATCAGACCAAAAAGGGGAGCTCTGGCTTCTGCAAATGTGTTGGTACCTGGGCCATAAAAGGTAGAAAAAGCAACCAAAGCGGAGCCCTTATAGTCCCTAATAATGCCACCACCTGTTGCCATGCCATTCCTTGAAGAACCATCTGTGTTCAACTTCAAAATACCAAAAGGAAGAGGAGCCCGTTTGATCCATTTTCCTTTAGGAATATTAGAGGAGACCATAGGGATATGCATTACTTGGAAACAAAGAGAATCATGAAAACCAGAAGAATGAGTGGGATAATCAAGCTGCAATAAATCCTTACACTAGTGCTTGACTTTATTGATAATAGATGAAGAAGACATAGCAACTGAATCATGAACAGATGCATTTCTAGCAAGCCAAATCTCCCAGCAACCAGAGAAGATAAACCTACCCACATTTTAGATTTGATAGAACTACCTTGCAAACAGGTCTTAGTGAAAGCAGACAGACTATCTTGAACAAAACTAGCATGTTGAACAACTTTCAAATAAGACCAAACCTGAGAGGCAGTTTCACCTTGACAAAACAAATGAAGTAAAGAATCCTGTTGACTTCTAATCCAGAAATGAAATTGATAAGGCATTTGAAAGCCCATGTATCTGAGCCTGTCATCCAAAGGAAGAGCATTCCTGAGGAATCTCCAGAAGAAGAGAATCAACCGAGGAAGCCACTGGTTCCATAATAGAGACCACCAAGGACTATGAGAAATCCACCAATCCACAAATGATGTGTGAACAATGACAGTTGTGTACCATAGTCAGTAGCTAGATATGGATAAGGGGGCATGGCATACATATGGTGAGCTACAACAATGGTTAAAGAGCCTAACATAGTCAGGTTAAGAGATAGTTGAGCATGCCATGACGTTGTTAGGATCTCTTATAGGCCTTTATGGCCCTGGCCCGTAAATGGACCTTTATGAGCTTCTAAAATATCTTTTAGACCATGACCAATGCTCCAGTTGGTCCTATACATGTGACCCGCTATCAGAAAAAGAATTGCAATAGCTAAATGATGGTGTGCAGTATGGCTAAAATGTGCATATCAGTTTAAGTACAAATGTGATTAAATGCATATGGGTAACGGATGATATAGCTAGTAACGAATGAGCATGTATATATATATATATATATAACTTAGTTAGTTTTATTTTATTTAGTTTTTGAAAAAGTTCATATTCTACGATGCACCGATTGTAAAATTACTCTTTCGAAATTTATATACAAGCTTCAAATGCGTTATTATTTACATCTTGTTTACGTGTTCAGTCGTTTTCGGTTTCGCAGATCAATATCGAGTTCTTCGATTCTCATAGGGAAAAACACTTTTGACATGGGACGTGTTGATAACAACATGGCCATGTTGAGCTTCAGAATTCTTCTACTTTGTCTTTTCCTCTTGTACTTTCAACATGAGGTGTGTTGGTCAACATGGCCCATGTTGTGAATTTTTAATTTTGTCTTTTTCTTATATGAACTTGACATGGTCATGCCTTGCTTCACAGTTTTCACAGTTTTCACAGTTTTTCTTTCTAAATTAGCTCGTTTTATTCTTCAAGGTTATATTTACCTAGAAATATAAATTATAAACATTAAAAGTTATTTATTCTAGTATAATTCCCGATATTACGCCTATTAAAAATATTTTAGTGCTGAAAGGATGTATAAACTTATATACATCAGGATGGCAATGGACTTTTGAATTAGTTTGGGTTGTTAATAATAGTATGTGTTACTTTTAATTAGTTTACGCTTTAAGTTGCTGGGGTTTTTAATTAAACTTTGAGTGTATAAGGTGTTTGGAGACTGACGAGGGGTGAAATTATATTTTTTTAGGGGTAGCGAAATACAAAACCGTCAAATAAATAAATAAAATTTGCACTTGCGGCCAACGTTGAGGGCAGTGTTTCACACCTCGAAAATCTTAATTAAGAAAGCGGAAGACTTTAACTTACGGCGTTCGGGTCGTGACGGATACCGATAGCCAATAATAATAGAACAAGAATATTTAATATTAAATGTAACTTTTTTTAATAAAATATTCATTACATTATCAGAGTATTACACGTGCTACCGCACGGTTATTAAAATCCCGGTTTCTACATTATTCAAACACACAAACCGCTCTCTTTTCCTTGTCTACTAGAAGCCATCACTTACCTGAAAAGCATATTAAAATAATCGTCAACACGAATGTTGGTGACTTCTCTTTATTGGAAAATAATATATATATATACACACACACACTTACATATATATTTACATATTTACATATTTACGTATGTATATATATATATATAATGAAAATAAGGCAATGGAAATTTCCATATAACTTATCATAAAAATCGTAATAATCAACATTATACCAATTTATCGAGTAACACAATAATATAAACGAATTCATATCAATTCTTTTCATACCATGGTTCAACAACCATTCTTTTGTCATAATCTATTACCATAAGCAATGGCGGTGGCCTTAGCTACCGTCCTTTTAACATGGTAATTATATCTTTCAAAAAAAATTCTCAATAATTGAACTTACCATAAAAACGAAGCATTTTATCTTTTTAACAAATCGTACTGTTGTAGACAGGCAAAGAATACAACATGTGTATGACTATCAAAATTAATAACTCGATACATAACGTACTCAAAATATTCCCAATTTTAACCCAACGCAATAGGAAATAGGGGGGCGTCACTCCGATAGATCTACCAATATTTTTGTGCCCTTATTAATTCGGTTTACAGTTATTTAACCAACTGTTAATAAAATGCCTTATAAAAACTTCAATAATAAAAATCAATAAGTAATATGTTTTTCCCCAAAACATAATAAAAACATTTCGAAAACGAGGGATCGATAGAGAAAAACATGGTTGAAGCTTTTTGTTCCAAAAATCTCGTATCCTATATTAGTACACGTTTTGTTAATAAAACTTGGTTTGAGTTTTAGTTTATAAAATCTTTAGTTGTTAATCCTAGTCTAATATCCACACAAGCACATAAGCAAGTAAGTTTCTATTAAGTTAACGAATACGTGTAGTTCGGTTTTCGTTAACTTTTGTTTTTAATACTAAATAAATTAATAAACAATTAAAATATATAAATAAAATATATAAATATAATAAAATATTAAAGTTTCAGTTGCTAGAAAGTTCTAAGAAAATATTAATTTATTATTTTTAATGAATCTTATCAATTTTGTCGGTTTCGTGTTTACACACGAACCGTTCGACTTTTCGTATAAAATATAACTTCTAATTCCTGAAAGATATGTTATTTTTATTTTTGTTAATATTTTCTTAAAATAACAACTTTTTGACGTTTTCGTGTGGGTTTTCTTGACACGAACTGATTAGGACTAAGTTTTGTTATCTTGTCTTTTTCTCATATATTAACTTATGTTATATATGAGTATTTTACAACTTTAGGGGCTGTTCTAAAACAGTGCCTAATCGTTATGTCGGTTCACGCTTAAAAGCCGATTTTCGACCGTTAAAGTTACCGACAAGGCAAATATGTCTACACTAATTATCCTATGAACTAATTACACATATTGTAACACATACTTCATCCTAAATTCCAGATTTGATCACATAGTTTCACATAACACATTTAAACCAATTTTCTAGCTTCTAATTCAATACTCAAGTTTATTAACAATGTTACAAATCATTCTTATCATTTCTTATTTGAACAAACATTATAATATGACCTAAAAATACAGATTTAAACCTTATATTATAGGTTCCACAACAAGCCAAAGTAACACTTTACAACTATATTCTTTTATTCCTATTTGGATGGTTCTAACGTGTGCGATCATGTAAGCGTTTTTTAAGAATCAAGTACTTCAACTTTTGTGTTTATTCTTATTATTATCTAATCCAATTCATCAAATTATAAGTCATTCAAACCATCATCAAATCATTCAAACAAGTCATTCACATCATTAGTTCATGTATCCTTATGAATTTCCTAAGTGTTTAATTTCCAAATTTTCTTATTATAGTAACTTTTAGTTTTTGATAGTTCTATTTAATTCGATCTTTCAATTTTTGATTAAGTATGAGTCTAAGTTATCTCATTCAACTAGTTTGATATAATTTCATGCACCCTAATATTCTATTCAAGTTTTGATCTTTCAATTAACTAAGCAACAAAGTTTCCATTTCTAGTAAGTATGTAATAATTTAACCAATATGCTTAACAAACCTATACATCAACCATGTGTCTTATCTTAATTCAAGTATGCAATTCATCACATATCAAACAAATTCATGCCAAGTATTCATTTGAAAATCAAGAATTTAACTTTTCATTCAACAAAGTTTCTTTAATTGGCAATCTAACAACTTTAACAATCTTCAAGCATCAACTTATGGTTTTATGAGTTTACTAGCTTACATCCTATTCAATATTCAATAATATTAATCCATATCACTTTCTTGATTCATTAATCCATCCAAAATCATTAATTAATCCAAGAATCCAAAAACCCCAAATTTTCAACTATGAACAAGTTCTTGATATATTCATCTCTAACATCAACAATTCAATTATTCAAGTCTATATTATAAAATCTAATGATCAACAACTAACCAAAATCCATTCTATCATCAAACCCTAACATTAATTTCATCCAAGATTTATACTCAAATATCAACTATTCCAACAATACTTCTAATCAATCTTAGCAATCAATGTATGAACTTTATGATGAATGTATGCATGTGTAAGTGGGTTTAATCCCTCCTCCTACACATACATACAAACATACATACATACATACATACATACATACATACATATATACATACATACATACGGCTCGTATACACACACACCATTATCCATATTTTTAAACTTTCAAGCTCAAATCTAACTCAAGAACATCTAATCTAATGCATTTAACCCTAGAAATCAACTCATAATAATACTTACTTGTGTTCTTGAAGATATAAAGATGAGAATGAGAGTGTTGTGGGTGTGAATTTGATGGTTCCCCCTCCTAATATTCTTCCTAGATGTTTAATCTTTCATGTTCTTGATCAAAGCTTGATTGTGAGTGTGTGTTTGATTTAAATTTGAATTTTGTGTGTGATGAAAGTGTTTGTGTGTGTGACATGTTTATAAAGAGAGTAAGGGAGGAGTAGAGTGGTGAATGGGTGAGTAAAGTGTTAATGTGGATCATCTCTAATCCATCTAACACATCAACCTTCTAGAATATACAATGATTGTGTAACATCCCTTTTTTCGAGTTTCGGTTAATAAATGAAATACGAGTTATTATGAGTCGGGCTAGTGTTGGGTTAAATGGATATGGGTTATGGACTTGGGTTATGAAGGAAGGAAGGAAAGACCATGGGCTTAAGCCCATGCTCCATAATTATATAAGTCATAATTACCCATTTAATTCATTCGACACATATTCCATACACCATTCAAAACACACACTTAAGCTCTCTCTCTAGTTATCTCCTTATCTTATCCGAAACCAAGAAGGAAACCGAGCACCAGCCCGAGGTAATAATAGTATGATATTGTATAAACCCAAACCCGCTAGATCTAGTCACGAAACGACGAGCCTACACCTTAAACCGTTAAAGTCACGAGATCCGGATAGAATCGGGTATAAACCGATCAAAATATGAGCTTAGGGTCACCCTAGCTTGGATCTGGATCGAATGGGACGAAAAACGGTGAAAACGGTGCAAAATGGGGTAAAACGCGTTTTTCCGGCCACCGCCCGGTTTTCCGGCACGGCGGCGCTGGAAAGACAGCGCCGGAAAGGCGGCGCGGGTATTTAAGGATGTCAGAGAATGTTTCTGACATTCTCTGACAAAACGTATCCCTAATTCGTTACGGGAGAATAACGAATGAGCTTAAATTCGTTATGTGGTTCATTACGAAAGAACCATCGTTCGTTAAGCTAGTTTGTTAAGGAAGAATAGCGAACTAGTTGAGCAATTCGCTATAACTGCCAATTCGCTATGAAAGACCACTTCGCTATAAAGTTCAGTTTGTTGAGATGGTCAATAAGTGGTGATTCGTTATGATATAACGAATTAGAACTCCATTCGTTATAGAATTCTAATTCGTTAAAAAACTGAATAACGAATCAGATAATTGGATAACGAACTAAGTTTACAAGAATGTCAGAAATGGTCCCTGGACTTAGAAAAAGAATGATTTAATTACAAAGAAGCCCTTGAACTTTTAAGTTAGCAAACTAATTAATGATTCAAAATTCTAACGGAAAATGTGTTAAGACAGTTAATGGAAATAAAATTTTTCCAAGCTGACCTAGCAGCTCGACCCCAGGAGTGTGACGACTATGTTGGTACCATATTTGTGAATAAATCAGAGTTGCGTTCGATTAGCGGAAGTGTTATAAACATGTGGATTAAAGTTGTAAATTTTTACATATATATATAAGTCGGGATTTAAAAACAACCATTAAATATTTGTTTTATGGTTAGAAAACCACCATTTAATATTCTAAGTTTATACAAAACAAATCCGAGTCATCGGATATACAAATAGCACTTCGACATTCCAAGCGCTAATCTTGTTCACCTGCAAAATGTAAATAAAATACGTCAACAACGAATGCTAGTGAACACGCTGACGCTAAAACATTTTCTTTTACTTTAATATCCCTCGAGACTACGCCTGCCTCGGCCCATCGTGGCTTAGGAATAAATAAGTTAAATAACACATTTATAAATTCAAGTCTCTACAATAGGTCACCTCAGCAAACACCGCATCGTTCGACTTAGTTAAGTACCTGTAAGTATACACAATGATCGTACTTCCCGCGGGAAAGAGTCCTACGATCAGGGTGGTGCGATGTGCCCATCGTGTACTACCAAATATGTAAGGATCCAGACACATGTATACCACAGCCTGAGGGCTAGGTTTATACTTTTATTTATAATGGTTTTAGGGACACGTCGTCCTTTGTAATCATTTTCATATAACATGTTTGACTCATTTTGAAACAAGTTTAAAAGTTTAGGGGCGTATACGCCTTATCGCTTTGGGATCGGCTTCAACATCGTCCGAGGGTCTTTCCCTTGCTATCTCGCACCTATAGTACGAGTATAACCATTTGTTAGTCGGATATACAATCCGACTTAAGACCTTTAATCTTATTTTATAACTCTACCTCGATGAACCTTTAGTTCATAAATCTCTTTTACTTGAAAACCTTTAGTTTAAAAGTAATTATAAACCTTTAGTTTATTTATAAAAACCCGACGTTTCTTCTTCTCTAATAAACGTATTCTTTTCTTTTATTATTTAAGAATACTCATTATTTTATAAATAATATTTTCATAACAAATAATATATACTTACACACATATATATATATCAATACTCATATTCTTATCTTTTGTTATGTTTCTTTTTCTTTTATCGAGGTGTCGAGTATAACTTCGACTTAAGGTTTAAGCCTTTACAATATTTTATTATTATATTCATTGGCGTTTAAACCTTACCTTAACGGTTTAAGAAAACCCTAATGATTTGAGCAACACTCCAAGGCCACTTGGTTTCCTTTGTCGTCTTCATCAATACTTCCTTTCTTGTCGCCAAACGATAACACTAAACTTCAACACTTGTTGGCACGCTTTTCGAGACTCATCACCATGATAACAAACGCCTTTTTGGTTGTATTTGGGTGGAGGGTGGAACGAATTTCGAGGAAACGTCGGTACACAAAATGAGGGAATCGGGGAACTTTTATCGAGGAAATAAGGCGCGAACTTCGAGGTATGAAAATATGGCTAGAGAGATGTTAGAGAGAGAGAGAGAGGAAGACAATTTTGGTGTGAGTTGAAATGAATCCCGTGGCCTTCTATTTATAGCCAAAATTTGGATCCTGTCGCGGTACGCGGCAGTCCCCTGGGCACCCGTCGCGTATCGCGACGTAGCCCTGGACAGTCACCATATAGGTCTGCCACGTGTCACCACGTGGCAGACGGTGTGCCACGTGTTAACACATGGCAGACGACATGCCACGTGTGGCTACGTGTCGGGACACATGGCAGACGGTGTGCCACGTGTGGACACGTGGCGAAACTGGTGCCAGACGTGTCAGACCACGTCATCGCGTATCGCGATGACGTAGGTTAACAGCAATCGCATGTCGCTGTTGACTTCTTCTTGAAGCGTTGACCAAGCCCCATCGCGATACGCTATGGGCTTATCTTTTGCCTCGTCGCGTTGCGCGATAGGACAAGAAAACAAATTTTTCATTATAAACCCTAAGGTTTGGAATTTTGGCATTTTTGGTCTTTTGACTTTGGAAAGTTGACATTTTGAACTCGGAATTTTCATAATGTTACATCCTCCCCACCTTGAAATAAATCTCGTCCTCGAGATTGCTTTACAAGAACAAGTGGGGGTATTTCTTCCTCATTTCCGATTCGAGTTCCCATGTATATTCGAGCCCTCTTCGTGAGTCCCATTTGACTTTCACAATTTTCGATGTTCTTCTTTTCAACTTCTTTGTTTTCGAATCTTCTATTTGAATTGGACGTTCTATAAATTTTAAGTTTTCGTTTATTTCAACGTCTTTTAATGGCATAGCTAAAGATTCATTGGTTAAACATTTACGCAAATTCGAAACATGGAATACATCGTGTATCCCTTGCATTTCCTCAGGTAGTCGCAATCGGTATGCAACAGTGCCGATTCATTCAAGTACCTCAAAAGGTCCAACGAATCGAGGGTTTAACTTTCCTTTCTTACCGACGCGAACAACGCCTCTCCAAGGTGAAACTTTCAATAACACTTTGTCACCAACATTGAACTCCAATGGCTTACAACGGACATCGGCGTAACTCTTTTGGGGATCGCGTGCTGTCTTAAGTCGTTCTCGGATTTGAAGGATTTTGTCGGTGGTTTCTCGGACTATCTCATGTCCAGACAATTGATTTTCTCCGGTTTCAGACCAAACACATGCGTTCTACACTTTCGACCATACAACGCCTCGAATGGTGCGGCTTGAATACTTGTGTGATAGCTATTATTATACGAGAATTCCATTAGGGGTAAGTGGTCATCCCAACTTCCACCTAAATCAATCACATAAGCCCGAAGCATGTCTTCCAACGTTTTGATCGTCCTTTCACTTTTCCCATCGGTTTGCGGATGATAGGCGGTGCTAAGGTTTAGTTTTGTACCGAGTGCTTGTTGGAAGCTTTTCCAGAAATGAGACGTAAAACGACTGTCTCGATCAGATACGCGCTAATCAATCCGTAGAGTATGATTCGTTAATGGGTATGAAATGTGCGGACTTTGTCAATCGGTCCACGATAACCCAAATTGTGTTGTGTTGTCGGGCCATTTTAAGGAGTTTGGTAATAAAATCCATGATTATTAATTCCTACTTCCATACGGGAAGTTCGGGTTGCTGAAGCAATCCCGAAGGCTTTTGGTGTTCAGCCTTGACTTTCAAACATGTTAAACATTTCGCCACATGCGAAGCGACATCCCTTTTCATCCCATTCCACCAATAGCTTGATTTGAGGTTATGGTACATTTTGTCGCTCCCGGGATGCATCATATACTTGGATTTATGAGCCTCATTCAAAATTTTTTCACGCAAATCCCCAACGATTGGTACCCAAATTCTATTGCTGAGTCTAAGGATACCATCGTCACCCTTGACTAGCGAGTCAATGGTGCTGTTACGCTTTTCGTCAGAGATTTGGTTTTCATTGATCGCTTGAGTTTGGGAGATTTGATTTGTTCGAGGAGATCAACTTGGAGTTCTAGCCTCAATGCTCGGACTCTTTTTGGATTTTCATGTTCCTTGCGACTTAAGGCGTCAGCCACGACGTTGTCTTTGCCTTCATGGTAAACAATCTAACAATCATAGTCATTGAGTGTTTCCATCCATCTCCGTTGGCGCATGTTAAGCTCTTTTTGATCGAAGATGTGTTTTAGACTTTTGTGATCGGTGTACACGATAAATCTTACTCCATAGAGATAGTGCCTCCATATCTTTAATGCCAAGATTATGGCGCCTAACTCTAGATCGTGAGTTGTGTAATTCTTTTCGTGTACATTGAGTTGACGAGAGGCATAGGCGATTACTTTCTTGCGTTGCATTAGTACGCATCCCAAGCCGGAATGAGATGTGTCACTAAATACCACAAAATCCTCAGTACGTTCTGGCAAAGCTAGTATTGGTGCTTGAGTGAGCTTTTGTTTGAGTATATCGGACGCCTCTTGTTGCTTTGTTCCCCATTCATATTTGATGTTCTTGCGAGTTAAGGAGGTTAGGGGAACAGCAATTCGTGAAAAGTTTTCAATGAACCTACGGTAATAGCCGGCCAAACCTAAGAAACTTCTGACTTCGGTTGGCGATTTTGGGATCTCCCACCTAGAGATAACTTCAATCTTAGCGGGATCGACTTGAATACCATTGACGTTAATGATGTGACCAAGAAATTGTAATTCTTGTAACCAGAATTCGCATTTTGAAAACTTAACATACAACTTCTCGGTTCTAAGGATTTCGAGCAGAGTTCGAAGATGGATTTCATGATCATCCTTAGACTTGGAATAAATTAATATGTCGTCGATTAAAACGATCACATATTTATCCAAGTAAGGCTTACAAATTCGGTTCATCGTGTCCATGAACGCGGCTCGCACATTAGTAAGTCCAAATGGCATAACGGTGAATTCAAAATGGCCATACATTGTTTGGAAAGCAGTTTTAGGAATATCCTCAGATTGGACCTTGAGCTGGTGATAGCTGGAACGAAGATCGATTTTTGAAAAGAAGCTAGCACCTTGAAGTTGGTCAAAAAGATCATCGATTCAAGGGAGTGGATATTGGTTTTTGATTGTGACTTTGTTCAACGCACGATAATCGATACACATACGCATGGATCCATCCTTCTTCTTGACAAATAGGATTGGCGCTCCCCATGGTGACGAACTCGGTCGAATGAAACCTTTCTCCAGTAGCTCATAGAGTTGTTTCTTTAACTCCTTCATCTCGGTCGGCGCTAAGCGATATGGAGCTTTGGCGATCGGAGCGGTGCCAGGAATAAGATCAATCCTAAACTCTACTTCGCGGTCGGGAGGGATTCCGAGAAGTTCATCAGGAAAGACATCAGAAAAGTCGGAGACTACAGGTACGTCCTTTTTCTCCTTAGGCTTTGACTCTTCAGTGACATAGGCCATGAACGCTAAGCATCCTTGATTTAAACATTTGTTAGACCTAATCATGGAGATTATACTAACTTGGCCAACTTCTTTGTCCCCTTCAATTCGAATCGTTCGTTTATCGGGGGCTTGAAGTTCAACGGTTTTGCTATTGCAGATGATACGTGCATGGTTATTGGATAACCAATCCATACCAAGTACAATATCAAAACCAGCAAGTGCCATAGGTAAGAGTTGGATAGGCAGGATATAACCAGCTAAATGAATTTTTCCGTTTTCAAGGGCTTCGGAGATTTTAACGATTTCACCACTAGCAGTCTCGACGCTTAGAGTTTTATCTAACTTTGTTATAGGTTCGTTTAATAGACTACAAAAACTATAATCCATAAAACTTAAATTGGCACCCGAATCAAATAAAACTCTAGCATAGGTGTCGTTGACTAAAAACGTACCGGTAATGGTTTCCGGCATGTCAGTGGCCTTCTTTCTGTTGAGTACGAAGACTCGCGCATTTCCCTTTTTGTTCTGGCCACTTCCACCCGCACCACTAGTCGCGGGTTTGTTCTTTGGGCATTCAAAACTTAAATGCCCCATCTCTTTACAATTATAGCACGTCATCTTCTTTTTCTAGCAATCAGCAGCCACATGACCCGTACGGTTACATGATTCACAGACTTTAGGAGGCGGAGAGAAATTGCATCGCCTTTGTGATACCTCCTACATGTCTTGCATGGCATAGAATTTGGATTGAATCGATTTTGTTGTTGGTTTACGCCCTTGCCTTTGAAGTTGGTGCTTCCTTCAGTTCTCCCTTGAGCAGCTGCTGTTGTAACCTTCTTATCTTCTTCTTTGTTACGGATCATTCCGCCCATCAGATAACCAGCTAACTCCATCGTAGAGTCAGCGGTTTGAGGTAAGTGAGACCTCACCATATCACGGATTTCCCGCGGCAGTCCCCAAATGTATCGGGTAACCTTGCTGGATTCCGGATTCACCAGCTGGGGAACCAGATGACAATATTCGTGAAACTTGGTGTTGTATTCACGAAGGTTCGTCCCCATAACCTTAAGATTTAGAAATTTAGTTTGCATTTGGTCTGTTTCATGCATGGGACAAAACTTCCCCATCAACATAGCCTTGAACTCATCCCAAGACAGATTATACATCACCACTCTCCCTTTACTCATTGTCATGGTATTCCACCACTCAAGTGCTTCACCCTTGAACATAAGGGCAGAATATTGAATCATTTCTTCGTTCGTACACTTGCTTGTGATTTCAATTGTTTCCATCTCCTCAAGCCACCTCACGGTTGTGATGGCTCCTTTATCACCGTGGAATTCTTTCGTTCCATAATATTTGAAATCCTTAAACGAACACCCACTAATCATCATTTCTTAATTTTTTTCCTAACTTCTCCATCAGCGTTAGACTCATGAACACTCTCTTCAACACGTGATGGGTTCGGACGGGATCTTTCGGATTTTCGGGAAGGATTAACGGAATGAGAATGTTTTGAGTTTTTCGATTGAGACCTAGCCATGGACTCTTCTCTAACCGCATCCCTAATCATCTTTTGGATTTGACTTTTATATTTATTGGGGATAGCTTCATCTTCTTTCTCGGGGCCTTTCCCCTTTTCTTTTATTTCTTTTTCTTTTTGAATTTTTTCGATGTTGTTACTTTGTTCAGACGTTATCTTTTAATATCTTTTTATATCTGAAATTTAAACAACGTTTCTCTTTTATTAAACATGAAATTTTATTATACATTCATATATATATCTCAAGGATATATATATTTATTTCACAATACATACACGTATATATATATATCGTTCCAACGATATATATATATTGATCATCCTATCTTTATTTTAAGAACGTTTCAACGTTCTTGTTACACACATAATTCACATAACATACAAGATTATATTACACACACACACTTCTCCTTCACATTCTTCATCCAAACTGCTTTAATCCTTCAAAAATTTCTTCACGACCTTCATTAATTTATTGCACTTGTGATGGAGCGTATTTCCTATTTTCTTCTTCAGCCACCTTCTTTCTCCAATCGTCTGTCTCATGCAGAGCGCGGTCCAAGTGTTATTCATATGACTGTGGGACCTTGTCGGGGTATCCATATTGTGGAGGTGGGTCATGGTAACCCAATGTCACCATTTCGTAGTGGTTCCTTGGTTCTGGATACGGAACGTCGGTCATGTCGGAAGAAAGGTAGAAGAAAGCTTTAGCAGCTTGGCTTTGTTCTTGGATCTCATCAGCTTGCTCTTGAATCGAGGGAATTTCCCCTTTGAATGGTGGGAAGCTTGGTTCTTGAGGGCTTAGAGATATTGAACATATGGGTCAACAGAACAATAGCTTGGGTTTTGGGAATTGAGTGATTCATCCATTGATGTTGATATTTCATTGGGATTATTGGTATGCTCTTCTTCCGGTTCCTTTTCAGACTCTTCCTTAGGGTCTTCCTCTTCTTCTGGGTCCTCCTCTTCTTCTGGCTCCTCTTCCTCTGGTTCATCCTCTTTCATGGGTTGAGTAGTCTCATTCACCATTGATGCATTCGGAAGCTTTCATAGGGCATCATAAGCCTCATTCTTGGTTTGCGGGATGTCCCTTCTTTATTGGTGGGTTGAGAATTGACTTCGTTCATGGTGGAGCTTCCAGTATGCCACCTTCTTGGATCTGAGTGGCATTGCATCCAGTCGGAGGATGGGGATCTTGGTTCTTCCTTTATTGGTCGGTTAGAGAGGAAGGCATAGGACGGGTGTGGATTTGGTAGGTATCAGGTTGGGTAGTACTGTGGCACTTGTGATGGTTGATATGTGGGGATCTCCGAGGGATGGTACGTCGGTACTTCTGAGGGGTGGTACATGGGTATTGTTGGTGGGTGGTAGCTTGAGCGTCTTGGTAGTTCATTTCCTTGTTTTGGTGGACTATCGGGAACATTGATTGGATAATGTCCGCTTCCGGGATAGTATAGCGGCTTGGTCAAGTCATGTTCCACATCTTGGTCGAAGTAAGCTTCATAATATCCATCACTCATGTTAAACACAGGGTAAGGTTCGGCGATTCCGGCCTCTTTTTCTTTTCGTACATAGTTTTCCATCCAACTTTTGAATGACATCTATATTATGGGTGGTTTTAGAATGTGGAGGGAAAGAAAAGGTTACCAGCCTATCTTATCCCTAAAACAAATATTCTAATATTTCCTATACTTGGAACGAAGCTTGGGTATTGTTTTATGATACCCAATTCGCTAAGATCGATGGCTCTGATTCCAACGCTTGTCACACCCCAAAACACGGCCTAGGAGTGTGACGACTATGTTGGTACCATATTTGTGAATAAATCAAAGTTGCGTTCGATTAGCGGAAGTGTTATAAACATGTGGATTAAAGTTGTAAATTTTTACATATATATATAAGTCGGGATTTTAAAAGATTCCCGATCAAGTTCAAAAGATTATTTGTTTTATGCTTACAAAAACACTATTTAATATTCTAAGTTTATACAAAACAAATCCGAGCCATCGGATATATAAATAGCACTTCGACATTCCAAGCGCTAATCTTGTTCACCTGCAAAATGTAAATAAAATACGTCAGCAACGAATGCTGGTGAACACGCTGACGCTAAAACATTTTCTTTTACTTTATTACCCGTCGAGACTACGCCTGCCTCGGCCCATCGTGGATTAGGAATAAACAAGTTAAATAACACATTTATAAATTCAAGTCTCTACTCTAGATCACCTCAGCAAACACCGCAGCGTTCGACTTAGTTAAGTACTCGTAAGTATACACAATGATCGTACTTCCCGCGGGAAAGCGTCCTCCGATCAGGGTGGTGCGATGTGCCCATCACGTACTACCACATATGTAAGGATCCAGACACACGTATACCACAGCCTGAGGGCTAGGTTTATACATTTATTTATAATGGTTTTAGGGACACGTAGTCCCTTGTAATCATTTTCATATAACATGTTTGACTCATTTTGAAACAAGTTTAAATGTTTGGGGGCGTATTCACCTTAACGCTTTGGGATCGGCTTCAACACCGTCCGAGGGTCTTTCCCTTGCTATCTCACACCTATAGTACGAGTATAACCATTTGTTAGTCGGATATACAATCCGGCTTAAGACCTTTAGTCTTATTTTATAACTCTACCTCGATGAACCTTTAGTTCATAAATCTCTTTTACTTGAAAACCTTTAGTTTAAAAGTAACTATAAACCTTTAGTTTATTAATAAAAACCCGACGTTTATTCTTCTCTAATAAACGTATTCTTTTCTTTTATTATTTAAGAACACTCATTATTACTTAAATAACATTTTCATAAAAAATAATATATACTTACACACATGTATATCAATACTCATATTCTTATCTTTTGTTTCTTTCTTTGTTATGTTTCTTTTTCTTTTATCGAGGTGTCGAGTATAACCTCGACTTAAGGTTTAAGCCTTTATAATATTTTATTGTTATATTCATTGGCGTTTAAACCTTACCTTAACGTCTTAAGACAACCCTAATGATTTAAGCAGCACTCCAAGGCCACTTGGTTTCCTTTGTCGTCTTGATCAATACTTCCTTTCTCGTCGCCAAACGATAACACTAATCTTCAACACTTATTGGCACGCTTTTCGAGACTCATCACCATGATAACAAATGCCTTCTTGGTTGTATGTGGGTGGAGGGTGGAACGAATTTCGAGGAAACTTCGGTACACAAAATGAGGGAATCGGGGCACGTTTATCGAGGACATAAGGCACGAACTTCGAGGTATGAAAATATAGCTAGAGAGAGAGGAAGACTGATTTTGGTGTGAGTTGAAATGAATCCCGTGGCCTTCTATTTATAGCCAAAATTTGGATCCCGTCGCGGTATGTGACGGCCCATGGGCACTGGTCTGGTCACTTATCGCTTATCGGTGACACGTGGCAGACGGTGTGCCACGTGTTAACACGTGGCGGACGACATGCCACGTGTGGCCACGTGTCGGGACACGTGGCAGACGGTATGCCACGTGTGGACACGTGGCGAAACTGGTGCCAGACGTGTCAGACCACGTCATCACGTATCGCGATGACGTAAGTTAACAGCGATCGCTATCGCTGTTGACTTCTTTAAGATGTGTTGACCAAGCCCCATCGCGATACGCGATGTGTTTGTCTTTTGCGCCGTCTCGTAGCGCGATAGGAAAAGAAAACAGATTTTTCATTATAAACCCTAAGGTTTGGAATTTTGGCATTTTTGGTCTTTTGACTTTGGAAAGTTGACATCTTGAACTCAGAATTTTCATAATGTTTCACCTTGGACCCTGCTAGGGGCTGCCGCCCCTAGACCCCGCTGCCAGGGGCGCTGCCCCCGGATCCCCGTTCGTTGTGGGTTATAATTAAACAAGAAATACGATATGAACAGCGATAGATAATTGATACGTGTAATTGTTATACAGTTAGTCATGCACCAGCTCAAGAAAGGAATAACTTTAAACGGTGAACGTAACCGTGTTCAAGTGAGTTTCTTGCCCCACTTCCTTATTATGTTTTCGGGGCTGTGTGCATACTCGATGTGATAGTTAATACACTTACCTTAAATGGTTAGTGTATGCGTTGTACGATTTATGTATGATGATTGTTTGATGGTGTGTGAACGATCTTCGGATATTGCATGCACCGTCAGGTGGAAGTTAAGGATATGATTGATATATATGATGTATGCATGAAGATATATGATGAATGAATAACGTATGTATGATATGTTGATGGTACGTGAACGATCTTCGGATATTGCACGTCTTGTTATGGAAGGTACGTGAAGACAAGTATGGTACAGATGCACGAAACAAAGGGACCAGACCCTAATAATATATGTGAGGATAGGGACCAGAACCTTATAATATCTGTGATGTTAGGGACCAAACCCTTTATAATATCTGTGATGTTATGGACAAGACCCTTATAATATCTGTGAGGTTATAGGGAGGAAGGCTCTTTAAATAGGATAGATAGTTATATATGAAAAGTAAGTATGAATAATGTACACCCCTTCGGGCATGTGTGCAAGTATGTTAACTGATTGTATGTCGTATGATTAACTAGAACACACTCAGCATAGCTGACTTTTAGTATGCACGCAGGTGAGTAGGATGAGGCAGCTTGCTTGAGGGGAAGCACATGGCATGGATTTGAAGACACTGACATCTCAATGAAGTGTTATGTTATGTTATTTTAAAAGACAATGTTGTCTGTTTGAATGAATTTAATGCTCGTTAAGACAAGAATTGATGGTTATGTAATGTAACGGTATGAATGTTTTTATTATTCCGCGAACGTTTTTATTAACTCTGATATTTAGAACTGTGTTTATGAGTAAATCCAACGTCTCAATGTAGGGCACCGGAGACGGGGCCTTACAGATTGTCTAGGTTGAATTGGTGGATGCCTATTGGAGAAAGGAGAGGTGGGGAGGTGATGTGGACGGTGGACCGGCCAAGGGGGGGGGGGTAGGAGGTGAAAGGTTGGTTGGTTGGTTATAACTAGTCTTTGTTAATCGTTTTAACGTATTACGTGTTTTAGGTAATCAATGGGATCCCGTTTTTAATAATTTTTGTCAGACTATGAACGAAATCAAATTCCTGACAGTATGGACTATAAAAATTATATTTCTGTAAATAGTTTGTGTCGGGTCCTTTCAGGGTCCTGTACTGGCTTTTGCTTACTTATTTTCCAGTTTTCGCGATTCGAGCTTTCCTAAATTATGTTTATACATTGTCTCCAATGTTTTAACATATATTTTAAACTTTTGGAGCCATTAAATCATATTAATATTAATGATTTATTACTTTCTGGCTCGTTGCCCGAGGATATTACACATCATGCTCGTTACTGTCAAAATTTGGACTTTTTATTGACTTTGCAAGATATAGAATCATAATAAAGGAAGATTTTATTAATGAAAATATATTATATTGTTAATAACGATTACATTAACACTATTTTTTTTCGAGTGTTACACAGCGGAGGCTACCCTTGCTTTTTAGGTGGGTCCGCCCCTTAGATCTTCCATGCGACCTTTATACTTTTCATATTAATCATTCAGGTCCTTTCAAGTTGGTATTGTACAAACTTTACATACACATCCCTAATAATGTATATATATGTTTTAGGAACCATGTATCCCCTTAAGTCTCCCAGTTCAATCTATATGGCATATTGTTGTACGCAATTTCAAGGTCGATGAGCATTGTATGCCAGGTCTGTAACCGAATCGGAAGTTTGATGAACTTTTTGTGAACCGTTCGATGGGAAGTTCATTTATTCAATATAAGAACGAACATGAACACATATTATGTTCGTTAATTTTGTTCGTTAACGTACGTTTATGTTCGTTTATTTATGTTCATCATGTCCATTTATTTACGTTCGTTTATCTTCGTTTACATATTAATTGAAATAGTTATATATTATCTTGAAAAGTCATCTACTTAATGATTTTATATTTGTTCGTTTGTGTTCATTTATGTTTGTTTGGATCCATTGACATCTATTCATCATATATGTTCATTTATGTTTATTTATCTTTGTTCAGTTATGTTAATTTATGTCCGTTAATGTTAGTGAAGTGTTTGTTTAGAATTTAAACAAATGGACATAAAAATACATGAACATGTTCATTTTTTAAATAAACGAACACAAAGACAAAATATTTGTTCAATTAAGTGTGCGTGTTCATTTAAAGTTAAATGAACGAACACTAACACGCCCTTGTTTGTTTTCTTTCGTTTCTTTTACAAGCCTACTATATGCAGATTTTTCTTCATCTCCCTATTTTTTCCATCAATCTCCAAACAATGTTTATCGCTTCCGTAGTTGACTATCCTAGCATAAAACCAAATTGATTCTCCGTAGCCTGAGCCTTTCCTAATTGATGTGTGAGCATCTTATTTAAATTTTACATTTAGTTATCTTTTATAATTTGTTAAAATTTCAAATTTCAAGTTTATCTTTTTCTTGTTTAGTATAAATAGGGATATTATATTGTTTATCAATTGATTTATGTTTTAAAGAAGAAAGGTTTAAGTGAGAAGCTTGCCAACTAAGTCATTCGGTTCAGATTATTTGATTATGATCAATTGTTTTTTGGCCATTTGAGTAAATACGTGAATTCGATATCACTAATTTTGGTCTCAGTTACTCTTTCCCATAAACAGTGGCGAAGGATAGTTGGGACCAGGGGTGGCCCCGGGCCATTACGTTTTTTTGCGCAATAGTGTAAATTTACCCATTTTCATCCGACATTTTTATACGTTGTGTAAATTTACCCGTTTTCAACCGAAAATTTTATCTCGGCCCCCTCTGTTTATGGTATTTTAATTCGTGTCTTCGTCCGGCTCCCTTGACATCTTCGTCTATGTTTCGCCACTGCTCATAAAAGCTTAATCCCTATTATATCTAATAACTGAAACTACTAAAAATTTGTGAGTGCATGATGGATGCATGTTACAAGCGTGGATCAACTCTGTCTAATTAATGAGTGCCTGTGGATCCGGGCTTATATGTTAATAATCTTCAAAACATTGATCTCACATGGATTACCATAGAGAAAAACTTGTATTGATTATTTAATAACTTTTTAGTTAAAAATGTGAGTTTTGAAGGCACTTTACCCAAAAATTCGAGGAATTTATGTGACTTTGAATAGAAGAAAAATACCTTAGATTATAGTTTTTATTTTATATCTATGTCTATATGCAATGATCTTGATATAGATTCCAGGTTGGAGTGGTTTGTAGTGCAAACCAAGATTGTGAATATTGAGAAATGAAGAAACCATAAGCACCTAATTTTGATTTATCGAGGATTATAAATATTCAAATGTGTACAACTATTTTATTATTGTATTAGTGTTGATACCGCAATATGACATGATTGTTTTACATTATTCGTTTTTAATTATTTATTTTGTTATCTTTAATTTTATTTATTGTAAGAAAGTTAATGATATACTCAGGATTGATGATAAAAGGGTTTTACAAATAAAAGAGACGTTATAACCCGGTTTAAAAGCTATGATACCCATGACTCGCTTATTTTTTTTTACAATAAAATTGTTTCTTAATTATAAACAATATATTTGAAATAATATCATATATTAATTTTTAGTATATCCCTAATTTATAGGGCTTTCATATCAAATATTTGGTGACATTAGTTTTTAATATATTGAGATGTTATATCTCGTTTAAGGGCTATCTGGATTTGGTGAGACCCATACCCGTGAATTCCGGTCAAATGCATGATAAACCTCTATTTACAAATAAAGCAATTTAGTGACTTAAGAAAATATAGGGAGAAACCAGAGAGCTTTTAAATGTTTTGTTTATATGTATTTAAGAAAGATATATTAAAATGGAAGATATTACAATTAGGATGGGCAAATTCGGGACTGGTACCGGTTGGTACCGGAACCGTACCGGTACCGGTACCGAAATCGGTACCGATTTGGTGCCGTCGGTACCGAATCGGTACTAACGTTTTGAGTTTCGGTACCGGTACCGGTACGGGACCGGTATTTCCCGAAATTTTACCTTAAATACCGGTACCGTCCCGTTCCCGTACCGGTACCGAACCGAATATTTCGGTACCGGTACGGTACCAAGAATCCGCGATTTTCGGGACCGGGATTTTCGGGACCGGAACCAGTCGGTACCGGTACGGTCCCGATCTCATCCCTAATTACAATAATGTGCTATCTAACTTAATTTACAATCTACATATTCCAATAAAGTAAAATAATTGAGAAACATGTAACTGGTAGATTCATTCTTAGCCAAAATTTTCGGCTCAAACTATTTTCCTATTTTTATTGTAAACTTATTTATCTCAGTGTAATCAAAATATAGCAATCTATTATTTAATCAAACTAATTACCTAACTTATAGAGATTAAATATTTATATATTTAATGAAATCACATATACCTTTTTATTCATTAAATCAATTTATACACACTTTTCAATGTAGGTGATGAATATGGTAAAAATTAATGAACGATATTAATATGTCTAAGAAGATAAAAACAATAAAAAATTACGAATGAATAACAAATCCACTATAAACCCTTCAATTTTTGATGATATCTATTATTGTCTTATAATAAAAAAGTAAGAGTTTGATTTATTTACACTCTACCCCCTCGCTTTATAACAAGATGTAACGACATTGAAGAAAATTATTGAAGGTTCCCTCGTTCAGATGGTATTGGCTCCCAAAAAAGTAAGTTCCTCTATAATCTCTAACTTTTTGCATATATTGATATTGTTTATATAATAAACAAAATAAAAAGTTGGAGTAAACAAAACTCACATTAAACAATTGCCAAAAAATTAATGCAAAGATTGGCTACGCATCGAGAATAAGGTTAGGTACGTCCAAATAAGCCCGAGGATGGGAACCTTAAACAACCCGTACGACTACGTGCCGAGCATAAAGTTGGGCAACTCGAAATAAGCCTGAGGATGGGAACCTTAATCCACCCATACGGCTAAGCGTTGAGCATAAGTTGTGCACCTTCAAATAAGCCCGATGATGGGATCTTTAATCTACCCATACGGCTGCACGCCGAGCATAAGGTTGGGCACCTCCAAATAAGCTCGAGGATGGAAATCTTTATCCACCCATACAGCAACGCTACGATTATAAAGTTGGGCACCTCCAAATAAGCCCGAGGATGGGAACCTTAATCCACCCATACAGGTACACACCGAGCATAAGTTTGGGCACCTTCAAATAAGCCTGAGGATGGGAACCTTAATCCACCTATACGGCTATACGCCAAATATAAAACTGACACGATCCGTTCTACGCTCCCTGGACACGATTCACTTAAACGGACACGCTCCAGTCCGACCGCGCTGGGCACGATCTACTCAAAACGGACACTCTCCGGTCCCATCACCTCGGACACGCTTAACGCGTGCCAGACATTATCGGTTCCACAGCGTCAGATACGATTCATCATAACGCCAAAGTTAGGATTTTCGAGTTCAACGCATGAGATTACGTCCTCCGCAACAACGAGTAGTCCAACGCTCAAGCAATCTAATTTGGCATCGAACAAACCTGATGGTAAGCCTGTTCCTAGAACTTGGAACGCAACGCAGCTGCGCAAGTGTTATACATAAATCAATTTAATTTTGTAGAAGCGAGCTGAAAGCAACGATATTAATGAAAACGATGCTTCGTTTTTAACAATTTAAATTGGCGTTATTGAAAACGATATTCCGCTCAACGTGAGCCGGAAATGCTCCGGTCCCATCGTGCAGGACACGGTCCGCTCCACGCTAGCCGGACACGCACATGGTCCGCCACACACGCCCGAGACATGCGCCGCCTCAAAACGGACATGCTCCGGCCCCACCACGTCGGTCAACCTCCGCCTGAAAACGGACATGCTCCACTACACCCAAACTTACCGCATTGATTTAAAAACTATTAAAACCCAAATACAAATATAAGTTTGTTCCTCTCGCATAAACCCGAAGCAAAGTAAACTTACATGCAAAAGGGTATATGAGAGAAGCATTGGGTCAAAAAAATAGTTAATTTTCACCCACAAGTACTCCTAATAAGTCCAGAGCTCCACCTAAACGCTTGCACCCTCGATACGACCTTTATTTGTTATGTTTTGTATTTGTTATATTTGTTTACCAACCAAGGCCCAATGAGTCGGGGGTTATGGAGGTAACCCATAACCGGGTTTGGTCAAAGGTTAGGATTTCATGATGGTGGCTATGGAGTTCCTTATATAAGGATCATTCATCTTTCTTTGGAGGGAACCACCTCTTAAACTCTTGGCCTCCACCACTTTTTTTTTTTTCACTTTTTTTTGTCTGAAAAAAAAAAACTCCTAGCAGTCACCTCAATTCTCTCGTTTTCCATGACAGGTCTCGAACAACCAAAGAAAAAGATCAATGTGTGGCTTCGTTCGTGTTCAAAACCGAAGAACATTCGTTCAACCCAAGTGGAGTTGAATCCATGTTTCTTCACCTTCCGTAGGGAGAGCAACGAAGGTTTATTATTTACATTAAGATTTATATAATATGCATATTTAAACAAAACTTTGAAGTGATGTATTTTAATCTTATTATACAAAACAGAGTACAACAATTATTATTCCTAAACAAGACATTAAAATAATAAACATCACTCATTTAGCCCTTTGTCCCAGAGTACTAATTTTTCACTTTATTTACATCATCGTTGATTCAATAACACTCATTATCATCACTTACTAGTTACTACGTACATCATTCCAACTATTGCTTAGCATGTTCAGTGTTCGGTTCTGTTAACAACATGGCTGACCCCGGAGTCATGGTTTGGTACTGTGAAGTCAAATGTGCGGCCATGGATTGGTGCTGTGAATAATATAATGGTTCTTGTGTCTGGTTGGCATAATTGGATGCAGGCAATGGTGTAGGAGGATGATGTGAAACATTCAGGTATTGTTGTTGAAACTGACTGCTTGGAACTTGAATCATACCAGGAAGAGTCGTTGCCCCGTACATAGGATTTGGAGCCATGTCTAGTGGTTTGGTCGGATAAAGTGATGGTGTGGCGGCTGATGATATGGTGGTGGGATTTGTGTCGGCATTGTTGGACTGTAACTGCGTAATACCATTACAATTATAATGTCGGTTTTGTGACGTTACTGGAAGAAAGTAGAGTGGATATTGTTGGTTATTGATTTGTAGTGGTGGTTGCGCATACACTTGGTAGTAAGATGATGATACTGGTTGGTTTGACGTTGTATGGTGTTGGATGAAATGTGGACGAGGTTGGTAGAATTGTTGTTGTTGGTCTTGGGTAAGTGATGTCTCTTGGATTGGGATCTGGTAGTTGATGGTTGTGTTGGGGTAGACTTGGGTGGTCGCGGGTGGAATTGTGGTGTCTCAGTTTGATTGAGTGTTTGTATCTTGAGTGAATGTGGCCTTTGGTTAGCAATTTGCCAATGCAATGCTGCTATCACTGCAAAAACATTTTCACCATTAAGAAAAAAAGGAACAAATACTAGAATTCAAGTTTCACCTTAAGACATGTAGTATGGTTAAGCTCTATTATATATACGTACACTGAAGAACACAATGGAGAACTCACATGTTTTTATATTTTTTCTTTTTTTATATGTGTCCCCGTATGAGCTTTAAGGTAGTAAATGATTAGGCTAGACTACAGCCGACTCTGCTTAGGTTAGGATTGAGCCAAGACGCAAATACTTGAAACATAAATAAACTTCCATGTTCAACCAGAACATATGTGTTTGACACCTTTTGAGCTTAAATACTAATACTTAATTAGTCGCCTCTGGTGAATTATAAACACTAATATTAATTTCTTTCCATTGTTTTTAGTGTCGACCCAAATGATACCTAATGTCATTTAACTATCTTGTGTGTCTTAGCATGACTAACCGATTTTCTTCGTTAACTAGAATTTTTTTTTCTAAAACTAGAATTCCCTCAATAAAATTCTTGCTACGGTACATTTTGATCATCATCAAATAAATTATAATAAGATTATATAACATTTGTGGTATATAAATATTGAGAATATATATAGTTACCTTGCTATGGAATCAGGTGAATGTAAACCATAGGCACCACCGTTCTTGGAATTCGGGGAAGGCAAACTATAAGCATCATAATAAGCAAACTTGCTCGGCAACGGCAACGGCGGCGTCCTCGGCACACCATGATCAGACCTATCATCATCAGAAACTGTAAACGTGGCCCAACCACCTATAGGAACATTCGACTGCTAGTCCAGTCGCGCCATCTGATCCACCACCTTAACCTTAATCCGCGGCAGGTTCGACATCGAATGAGATGACGAACTCGACCCAAACGACGATGACATTGTCTCCACTCCTAGCATGTGTAACGGTACTTCTAAATTAGGACAGTGTTGTGTCTCCGATTCCACGTCGATGTTATCTTTGTGTTCTAGCAGGAACCATGTTTTTGATTTAGCGTCTTCTAGTAACGATCCCATCGAGGCTGCCGTTTCAGGTTTGGTTTTGAAAAGGAATTGTCGGAGTCGAGATGGTTTGGATGAGTTTAGTCGATCGTACTCTTCAATCATGTTAGCGAGATCTTCTTCTATGGCGACGGACACTAGTGAATCGAGATCTTCACTAGGGAGTTAATATTTATGGCCGAACGGGTGCCCGTTGAGGAAGGTAGCGGACAGACATGAGCAGAGATCTACCAAGGATATGTGTCTGTCTGCCACCACAATACGGGTCTCCTGCCGTAGCTGCACATCATGCGGAGTTTGGGCAGTGGTAGGGTGTCGTCCCATTAGCGACAGGTGGGGGAGGAGACAAAGGAGGATTCGATGGGGTGGTGGAGGACCGTGGTGATGGGTGGTGGTGGAACCAACTGATCATAGGGTTATTGTAATGTGAATCAAGACGAGCAAAACCATATAACAAATTACCTATAACGATGATTAATAGATGATTAATTAGATCAAAGAGTCGCCAGCCAGATGTGGATTAAGAACTGGAACTAAAGGCGATGATAATACCATTCGTTAAGGGGCTTTAGTTGGCGCTGATTATATGAACATGCAGACCCAATTAATTGTTTTATAAAGATCTCTAGATGTATATTCCCAAATACGACTATGCTCGGTTAGTTATAATAGTCAAAACGTATCACGAAGATCTTGGTTTCTTAATTGATGTGTTGGTGAGCTCGTTTAGGCAAGGGGAATCAAACGCACAGATCAATTCTAAGTTTACATAGAAGATTAAGGCACAAGAAATCCTAAATGGGCATACGGGTGCGATATGGGTCGGGTTTGATTGATAGTTTAAAGGATGTGGTATAATAGTTTAACAGATTTGCAGATTGGTCCTTTATTTATGGGGACAGAAACAAAATAGATTAAAGTATTTGTTTAGGGTTAAAATCATACATATTTCAAAGTTATTTTATATATATTTAATAAATATAATAAACAAATATAAATAAAATAATAAATACTCGGTAGACACGATATTTTATACATAAAAGTTTCCGAACATAAAAACATGTCGGGTAAGGAATAAAAATTATTATATGAAAATTCCAAGTTGCTAAAAAAAAGATATTTGTCCTTTAACTTTTATATATAATTAATTAGAGAAAATAAATAAAAACAAGAAAACAAAAATAACACAAAAGAAAACCGGGTCAAGAGGTTCGAACCTGCGCCCTAACCGGTTATGGGGTTCTACACATCACGCACCAGCCATTGGGCTAGTGCTTTTTCTTGTGAATCATAATGATTTAAATATATATAATGACGACAAGAACATAAACCTAGATCATTAATTAGCTTAATTCTTTGTTGTGGGTTCAAATTGATTTAGGGTTATTGTTTTCTGGTTAAAAACGATCAGAATGCATGTTTCAATTACCTTTAATGGTAGAAAATTGACGGAGAACAAGAAGGTACAGCTCTGTATTGATCATGAAACGGATATCGACGGCCTTGTAGGGTGAAATTAAGTTAAGGTTTAGTTTCGTGGTAGTGCTGAGGTAGTGTGGTATCGATTAATTGTTTTATAGGCTTGTATTTATAGTGATTTGAGAACAAGTAAACTGCGGTTCGTATTTTAATCAAATGAGCTATCAATTGAGGTGTTTTACCATGTTTAGAGAGTCGATTGAGTGTGTTTATGGTATGAAAATGATTTGGTTACGAAAATTGTGTGATTTAGCCCGTGAATTAAGGTGCAAAAATAGGGGATAGGGGTTTGTTCAGTGATGGGGATGATAATGAAGGTGGAGGGAAATAGTTTTTTTTTTGTTATTTTGCAAATAAGTCCTTGAACTTTTGTTATGGGTACATAAGTAGATAATTTAATAGTCGTTTGTTAATTTATTCATATACTAATAAATAATTGAATTAAATACACTAATAAATGTGAGCTTCTATTGATTAATTACCCGAATACAGAAAACCGAAATATAACAGCATTGCCTACTTTTGGAAATTTCGTCCCGAAATTAGAGATTAAGCCACAACGAAGAGGTGCGGGTACTGTAACACTTGGCAAAAATTTATCGCTAATGTAATCATGATTATTAATATAATATCATCTCATTAATAAAATCTTTTCTTATTAAGATTCAAATCTTGCAAAGTCAACAAAAAGTACAAATTTCTCCACGTAACGAGCATTATGTGAAATAACCTCGGGCACGGGCCAAAAAATAAATAAATCATTAATATGACTAACTGGCCCCAATAATTTAAAATATATATTAAAACATTCAAGATAATGTATAAACATAATTTTAGAAGGCTCGAATCGCAAAAACTGATAAATAAGTAAACGAAAGCCAGGACACCAAAAGGACCCGACACAAACTATTTTACAAAAAAATAGTTTCTATAGTTTATATTGTCAGGAATTTGATTTTGTTTAAAGTCTGATAAAAATTACTAAAAACGGAATCCGGCTGATTATCCAAAACTCGCAATACGTTAAACCGATTTACCAAACTAATTATATTAACCCAACCCTTCACCTCCTAACCCCCCCCCCCCCTTTGGTCGGCCCCTTGCCACCTCACCCTCTCCACCTCTCTTCCTCCCAATAGTCTTCCACCATCTCATCCGTCCAATGATTATCTCTAATGCTAGCTTAATGTGTTGTAAACAAGTTAGATCATCCACTTAATACACTACTATCATATTAACCAAAGCTATCCCTCCCTCTTTCTCTCTATATCTACGGCACGCACACGCACACGCACATCACAATCATCCTAAAATTCAAAATTCAAATCTTCATACACACATACATTCAAGCATAAATCAAGAACAAGATGGTGGTTAGCATCTAGGAAGGAAGCATTAAAAGGAAGGAACACCACACACATTCATCTCATTCATATCTTCATCTTAAGGTCTTCAAAAACCTAAGTAAGTTATAATTATGAGTTGATTTCTATGATTGAATAGGTTAGATTATGTGTTTATGGGTTGAGATTGATCATAGAGATTGGAAATTATGGATGCTTGTGTGTGTGTATGTGTATATGAGTCGTGAGTATGTGTAAGGGGAAGTATTGAACCCACCCATACATGTATACATCCATCTTGAAGATCATATTTGAATTGTTAAGATTGATTGAAAGTGTTGTTGGAATATTGGATGTTTAGGTGAAATCATGGATGAATTTGTTGTTTGAGTTTGATGTTAGGATGAATTTTGGGTAGTTAATGATCGACAAGATTAATGATGTGAACATAAACTGTTGAATTGCTAGTTTGAATATCACACACACAATTTAATGTGCAAATTATGGTTATTTTGGTAATTTGGTCATTTGTTAGAACTAACAAAAAAGACAGTGGACGTTACTTTGTTGTAGCAGAATATGTATATGGATATGCACATGTGTGGATAAAATACCATTTTTCTGCTGCCTTTTGATTTTTTTTGTGTATTATAAAAATTTTCAAGTAGAAAACCAACAGTGCATTCCACAAAACTGACGAGAGAAATGATATTAATATTTACCTGATGGGTGCCCCAACGTAAACAAACTTGAAATCAGCAACCTGTGGCAACCAATATGAAAATATAAGAATAATTTCCAACATCGCAACAAATTCATAAAACAAAACGTGCAACGTAAACCTCCACAACAACTAATTTTTCCAGCACCTCTGTACCGCCTTTCTTATGGAGTAGGCCCAGTTTTGGCTATTTCATCGGTCATTATCATACTAAATTCCTCATGATTGGCGTACACAAAGAAGCACCGAATCTGATCACGCTCGCTAGTTGCTACAATCGTCATCAATGCCGCCTTCGCCTTCAAGCTAAAAAAAAGCAAAAAACAGTATTCAATTTAAAACTAAAAACAAAATGAATCAAGTACTTTAAATAAGATTAAATTATCAAAGATAAACTGTCATGGATACCAAAGTCATATTGCAGCCAAATATAATATCACGATCGGCTCCATACATAACTTTATATATTGCAATGTTACTAATGTCATTAAATGGTTATATAGAAAAGATTACCTTTATTTTGGTAAAATCTGTGAAAAGCAAAAAATAAATAAATAAATAAATAAACAATCTTAAAACACTGATGCAGCATCAATATGTAAGATGTTAACAACATAAATACCATAGTAGAATGAATCTTCATTACCTGATCATCATTAAACCCCATCGATGTGCAGGGAAGCGGTAAAGGTTGTGAGTTACAAACACAAAGTTCCATACACTGTATAACTTGTGAAGAAAGTTGTCCAACCCAAAATCCTTTAAACTAACAATTGCTCAGCAGCCGTAGGGGTTAGAAGCCTTCCTTCTACATTTCATTATTCATCTGATTGCTTCCATGAACTATCAAAACCCAAGTTACAACTAATCGAAAATAAGACACATGCATTTATTAATAATTTAGCTTATGAGAAGGATTAGGGCTTACAATATTGAGGCAAAAGAAAAGACCCTTTTCATGAACAATCCATCCTGTAAGAAACATCAGAATAAAAAGAAAATCACAATAAAAAAAAAATCTGATGTTAGTTAGTGTAATTTCCAGTTCAATCATTATATCTCCTAAACAGCAAAAACTGAATCTCGCAATTAGGCTAAAACTATTCAAATACAACTAAACCTTATCAAAATATCTTCAATTAAATCAAAATCAGAGAAAGAGCAATACATTAGATATGACAAACCTCGTCATCATAGCCTTTATCACCCAAACACACAAAATCCGCCGCCGCCATAGACGAAAAGAAAAGCCGCAACAGCAGGACAACACCATCTACAAAACATCCCCGTCTAGTTCCGTCACCGCCGTACACAATCGCAAATGGTCGGTCATCGGCAAAAGTCGATAATTCAACCACGAAGCTGGTGACCTAACCTTGTGACTGATCTCTAAAACAAAAGAGAGAGAGAGAGTCGGTGAGGAGAGGGAGAGAGACAAACAACAGAGATGATGATACACGTGTATGATAACAAAGACTCAACAAAGTGTACAACAACAAAAGCGCGAAGAACAACAATATGAAGCACAATTCTCCCAATTTTGTAATTATATACATTTTAGGATTTTTGGATTACTTGAATTAATTAATGATTTTGATGAATTGATGAAGTTAGAAAGTGATATGGATTGATGTTGATTGATATTTAGGATAGGTTGTATCTTAGAAGATTCATAATCTATTAGTTAGAAAGACAATACTTGAAGATGATTGTTGAAATTGTTAGATTGCTAAATAAGGAAACTTTGTTAAATGAATTGAATCTTTGATTATGATATAAATACTTAGCACATATGACTTTGATAGATAATGAGTTACTTACTTGAATTAGGATAGAATACATTATTAAAGTATATATTGGATTATTATATGGATCAATTGTTACCTATTTGCTAGATATAGAAACTTTGTAACTTGAATAATAGAAGGATCAAAAGTTGAATAGAAAAATAGATTTCATGAAACCATGTCAAATTAGTTGAATGAGATAAACAAGATTCATACTTGATCATAATTGAAAGATTGGAATAGATAGAATTATTAAAAAGCAAAAGTTACTATAATAGGAAACTTTGTTGATTGAACACTAAGGAAATTCATAAGTTGATTATTTAATAATGAAATCCTTGAACTTGTGCATAGATGATGATATGATTTGATTATTTGATAATTATAGGAATGATCATATGATTTTTGGATTGATTTAAAAATAACATACATGATTAAGCATGCATGTTAGAACATTCTAAATAGGAATAAAGAATATAGTTGAAAAGTGTAAATTTAGCTTGTTGTGAGGACCATGATGATGATTTTAATCTGGAATTTTAAGTGTTATGATGACGCTTGTTCATATATGAATTGCTAAGGTTGATTATTGTCATTATTAGTAAACTTAAATTATGAATTATAAGCTTAAATTAATTGAAAAGTGCTATATAAAATTATGTGATCAACTCTGTAAATAATAGAAAATTAAGGAAAATAATGTGTATATTTAGTTCAAAAGATAATTGGGGGACTTATTTGACTTATTTTACATGTCGGTCACTTTAATGCTAAAATATCAACATTTAAACGCAAACCGACACGACGGTTAGGGACTGTTTTAAAACAGCTCCTAAAACTGTGAAATACTCATATATAACATAAGTTAATATATGAGAATAGGACAACAAAACAAAACTTGATCCTAAATAGGTCGTGTCACGAAAACCGACACGAAAACGTTAAAATTTGCTATTTTAAGAAAATATTAACTAAAATGAAAAATATCATGTTTTTGTAAAATAATTCCTAAAACTTAACTAATATATATGTAACAAGTGTTTTCCAAGATTTAAAAGTTATATTTTATACGAAAAGTCGACCAGTTCGTTTTTAAACGTGAAACCGACAAAATCCATTAAAAATAATAAATTAATATTTTCTTAAAACTTTCCAGCAACTAAAACTTTAATATTTCATCATATTTATATATTTACCTTAGTTATTAATTAATTTAGTTACTTAGACAATAGTTAACAAAACCCGAAATATACTTGTTTACTTGTTAGATAGGAAATGAGTGAGCTTGTGTGATCATTAGACTAAGGTTAACAAATAAATGACTTTTACAAACTAAAACTCAAACCAAGTTTTATTAACAAAAATTGTACTAATATAGGACACACAAATTTTGGGACAAAAAGCTTCGACAATGAGTTTCTCTAAGCCCCCCCCCCCCCCCCCCGTTTTTTAATGAATTGTTTTTATTGTGTTTTGGGGAAATAGTATATATTTTTATCGATTATTACAGTTTTTAAAAGCATTTTATTTTACAAACTTTGTAAAAAGTGGGATGAGTCAATAATTGGTTAAATAACTGTTAACCAAATTATCTATTCGGATGACGCCCCCCATTTCCAATCGCGTTGGGTTAAAAGTGAGAATATTTTGAGTACGGTATGTTTTGAATTAACAATATGATAGTCATACACTTGTTGTATTCTTTGATCATCTACAACTGTGCGGTTTGTTAAAAGATAAAATGTTTCGTTTTATGGTAAATCCAATTATTATGAAATCTTAAAGATATAAATTACCATGTTAAAAGAACGGTGAGGAAAGAATACTACCGTTGCTTATGGTAATATATTATGAAAATAATGTCGTTGAACTATTGTATGGTGAGAATTATAAGTATTGTTTACTATACTTATTATGATGATTTGTATTGAATTATCGTTTGCCATACCTTCATTATAATACACACACACACACATATATATATATATATATATATATCAATAAAGAGAACTCACCAACATTCGTGTTGATGTTTATTTTAATATTCTTTTCAGGTAAGTGATGGCTTCGAGGAGATATGGAAAAGAGCGTGTTGGAAGTGTGTTTGAATAACGTGGATATTGGGAATGTAATAAACCGTGCGAGTAGCACGTGTAAAACTCTGATCATGTAATAAAAATACTTTTCCTTTTCTTAAATAAAAGTTAAAACTTTTATTACAAATTATTGTACTTTATTGTGATTGGCTATCGGCATCTGTCACGACCCGAATTACTTAGTTAAAATTTTCTGATGCCTTGATTAAGGTTTTCGGGGTGTGACAGGTACTTGGTCTCCATTTGGTCTTCTCTCTCCCAAGTGAACTCGATACCACGTTTAGATTCCCAACAAACTTTGACAAGCGGAATATGACTACGCTTGATTTCTTTATCCATACGGTCCATGATTTCTATGGATTTCACGATAGTGCGCATAGATTCATCAATGTGTACATCATCGAGAGGTATGTGGAGGTTCCCCTCGGCTAACACTTCTTGAGATTGGAAATGTGAAAATTTGGATGAACATTGGAAAGCTCTTCGGGGAGATCGAGACGATACGCAACTCTACCAACCCTTTCAATGATCTCAAATGGACCAACGAAACAAGGAGATAACTTATTTCTTTTATCAAAGCGGACTACTCCATTCCATGGAGATACTTCAAGGAGAAATCGATCACCAACGTTGAACTCGAGAGTTTTACGACGCTTATCGACGTAGCTCTTTTGACGGTTACGAGCTGCAGGAAGATTTTGATGGATAAGAGCGATCCGATTGAAAGATTTTTGAACACACTCGGGACCAGTGATTTGCGATTCACCCACCTCGTTCCAACAAATCGAGGAACAAAATTTTCGTCCATACAGAGCTTCAAAGGGTGCCATTCCAATACTAGTGTGAAAACATTTATTTTAGGAAAACTCCAAAAGTGGTAAGTGAGTATCCCAATTTCCACCAAAATCCAGTATGCAAGAGCGGAGCATATCTTCAAAAGTTTGAATTATTCTCTCGGATTGACCATTGGTTTGCGGGTGATAAGCGGTTCTTATATCAATATGGGTACAGTAGGCGGTTTGCATTGATCTCCAAAAATGAGAGGTGAACCGACCATCACAATCGGAGATAATAGTCAAAGGCGTTCCATGGTGGCAAATGATGTTCTTGACATATATTCGGGCTAATTCCCTTATGGAGGACTTTTCTCGGAATGATATGAAGTGATCCGACTTGGCCAAATGATCAACAATAAGCCAAATACTATCATTGCGGCTTTGAGTAGTGGGGAGTTTGGTAACGAAATCCATGGCTATGTCTTCACATTTCCATAAGAGGATCGGAGGTTGTTCAAGCAAACCAAATGGCTTTTGATGTTTGGTTTTAACCTATAAAACAAGTGAGACATTTCGATACATATACCTCGATATCTTTCTTCATTCCCGGCCACCAAAACATGGAATGAATATTGGCATACATTTTATCCGCACCGGGATGAATAGAGTATCGTGACTTATGAGCTTCATCGAAGATGAACATGCGAAGAACGTCATGATCGGGAACCATAAACAGTCCAAATAGTAAAGTAAGCCATTACGTTTGGTTTCAAGTTGGAGTTCGGCGCCACACGACATCTCGTCGTATAAGCTATGTTCGGTTAGGGATACATGTTATGTGTCGAAGATGTGGTATTGAAGGTCAGATTATATGGTGACACATTTGAGCAAGATTCATTTAATATGACTCTTATGACTAAGAGCACCGGCCATGAAATTCTCTTTCCTGGGTGGTAGCGATTTCACAATCGTAATCGCTTAACAATTCGGCCCATCGTCTTTGTCTCATATTGTGACACTTTTGGTCGAAAATGAGTTGTAAACATTTTTGGTCGGTGAAGACCACACATTTCGTGCTGTAAAGGTAGTATCTCCAGATTTTCAAGGCAAACATGGCCGCACCAAGTTCAAGATTGTGTGTCATGTAATTTTTCTCGTGAACCTTAAGTTGACGCGAAGCGTAGGCAATGACCTTGTCTCGTTGCATAAGAACACAACCAATACCTTGAATGGAAGCATCACAAAATACAATAAATTCATCGTTTCCCTTGGGAAGAGAAAGGATTGGAGCATTTCAAAGCATGTCCTTTAGAGTATGAAATGCTTCCTCTTGATCGTAACCCCATTCGCAAAACTATCCCTTTGTGGGTGAGTGTGGTAAGGGGTGAAGCAATCTTCGAAAAGTTGCGGATAAAACGATGGTAATACCCTGCTAAACCAAGAAACGAATGAACCTTCATTGGAGAAGACGGGGTCTTCCAATTTTCAACGGCTTTGATTTTAGAAGGATCAACGTGAATACCCTTGCCGTCGACGATGTGACCCAAGAATTGAACTTGCTTTAGCCAAAATTCGCGTATGGAGAACTAAGCGTAAAGTTTTTCTTCTCGTAACAAGTCGAGAATGGCGTGCAAATGGTCTTTGTGCTCGGTCTCGGAGTTGGAATATATCTTCGTTGAAGAAAATCATGAACTTGTCGAGGTAGGGTTTACAAACACGATTCGTGAGGTCCATGAAAATTGTGGGAGCATTTGTTAACCCAAAAGGCATGAATCGGAACTCAAAGTGGCCATAACGAGTATGGAAGTCGGTCTTGGCTATGTCGTCTTCGTGGACACAAGGTTGGTGATAACCCGAATGAAAAGCAATCTTGGAGAAACATGCGACTCGTTGAAGTTGATCGAAAAGATCATCGATACGCGAAAGGGGATAACGGTTCTTGATAATAAGCTGGTTGAGCACACAATAATCGATACACATACGAAGAGTATCGTCCTTTTTCATGACTAACAAGACAGGTGCGCCCATGGAGACGAAATTGGGCGAATGAAGCCCTTGTCCATGAGTTCTTCGATTTGGTTGGAGAGTTCTTGCATTTCGAAAGATGCAAGATGGTAAGGTGCTTTGGCTACGTGGTTTGCTCTGGGCATGATATCAATACGAAACTCCACTAGACGAACGTCAAGGAGTCCAGAAACGTCATCGGGAAAGACTTCGAGGAAGTTGCGGACAATCGGGATGTTAGAAAGTTTGTTTTTTTCATCGGATTCTGTGGTGACGTGGGCTAAGAAAGCGACGTATTTCTTGCGTGAGTAACGTTGGGCTTCGAAGCACGAAATGAGGTTTAGCTTTGAGAAGGTTCTTTCTCTGGGAACATTTAGAATCACGCCCCCATCAATAGGGATTCGAATGAGTTTCTTGAAATATAGAATTTTGGCACGGTGGAGAGAGAGCCAATCCATAACAACGATAACGTCGAAGCTACCCATTTTCATAGGGATAAGGTCGATAGAGAACTTTTTCCATTGAGAGTAAGCGTGCAATTTCGAATAACAGAGTCAATAGTGATCGAACTACCGTTAACTATCTCTACCATAAAGGGCTTAGATAATTTAGTGTGGGGCACATCAAGTATGTATACAAAATCAAAGGAAATAAAGCTCCTATAAGCTCCTGAATCAAATAATACTGACGCATGGTGCTTATTAACTAGAAACGTACCGTTCACCACATCATTCGAGTTTCGGGCTTGGTGAGCATTGATTGAAAGCTTGGCCTTGAGTTCCTTGAGGTGCTTTGGTTTGAGAAGTTGAAGCTTATCAAAGGAAATAAAGCTCCTATCGACTCCCGAATCAATACCGAAGAATGGTACTTATTAACTAGAAACGTACCATTCACCGCATCATTCGAGTTTCGGGCTTGGTAAACATGATTGGCCTTGAGTTCCTTGAGGTTCTTTGGTTTGAGAAGTTGAAGCTTGAGGGGTTGGTGCTTGATAGGCTTACATGACCATGGATTGGGCTTTAAGAGCTGGAAGAGCCATCACTTGGAGTACTTGAGGTTGATAATCTTGCACTTGATAGGCATGGGAGGTGTAGTAGGGTTGTGTGCAACATAGGCTTGGTGGGCTTGAGCGAGTCAAGGGCACGCGATGCGGAGGGGATTTGGGTCACCGCAATTGTAGCAAGCCCTAATGGGATTAATGATTGGAGCAAGATATATGGTGCGGTTGGGTTGTTTTGATGGTGCGAACCGCGGTGGAGCAGCTTGCACACGAGGTGCTTCTCGACAATATTGGGTAAGGTGGCCGAACCGTTGGCAATTGGCGGGCACCTGACAAGTGGATTGGGTCGTATGATGGCCTTGGAAAGTGTTGTAATACGGGTGTGGGCCGGTGTAGGGCTTCCAGTTTGGAGGGGCTTGTTCGGTTGTAGTTGGGCTAAGATATATTTTAGGAGTTGGGTTTTCTCTTGTTGTCGTGGTAATGGGATGAGTTGTTGTGGTTGTTATGCTTGGAGGATTCGGGCTTAGAGGAGTCAGTCTTGGATTCTTTTGTGGGCTCGGGTGTGGGTTTATCATTGGCTTTCTTGCAACTCTTCCACGTCAAGGTCCCTACCTTAACGTGGTTCTTAGTGAGAGTACCGGCTAGATTGATGGCATCATGAAGAACTTTCGGGTCACAGCTAAGATCCAAATCTTGCATTTGCATAGGCAAACCCAAGATGTACTTATCAATAGCCCGCTCCAAAGGAGTGATCTTATGCGGTATGAGAAGGCTCAATTCATGGAATATGATTATTGTAAGCGGTATTATCACCACCTTCTTACTTTAAATTCCAAAACTCATTATCTGACTTACGGAGTTCATTTTTTGGGCAGATGCTTTCGAGCATGTTTTTCTTGAGGACGTCCCACAGCAAAGCCATAACAACCTCAGCCCCAAGAGCGTACTTTTCACCATTCCACTAAGTAAGGGCACTCGATTTGAAGGCGCTTGAGGCGTAGGTGGTCTTTTTGTCTTTCGGAAACGCACAATGGAGAAACACACTTTCCATATGTTCGAACCATTTGAGGAGGGTGGTAGCACCCTTGGCTCCAATGTAATAGATTAGGTTAGCACTCATGAAATTCTTTAAGGAGTAAGCAGTTGGGTTTCGATTCGCGGGTGTGCATCGGCATTCATTGTTTGGAGCTGAGAGATGATTGTTGGGAGGGCTTCAATGATTCCCTTAGCAATGCAGAATGACATGCTACGGCCAGAGTTGCCGGTGCGACATTTACGATTGATAAGGCAGGAAGTCATACTGCAAGGCTAAAATGTGTAAAATTTCATGAAGCTTGGGTAATGGTTGTAAATATACGAGGTTGCATAAATTGATACTTGCGAATTTTATTAACAATTTGAGGTTGTGATTGCGGTTGAGATTGAGAATTTCATCACTTATGAGACTTGATTATATAACATTTTATCATCTTTAACATTATAAAATAAGAGAAAAAAATGTTATAATAACATAACAGAAAATGATATACATAGGTTCATTTGTTGGTTAAGGCTTCATTAACCACCATGGGTCCTTCCAACAAATGAAAAATATAGAACACCAAATAAACAAAATCAGACAAAAATCGAATTTGAAGGGTGTTGAGGTAGACGGTTGAAGTAATTCGGGAACAACCCCGTATTTACATACTTCACCCATCTATACAACAAAACCGCAATAAGAAAAAAACCGATTTTAGCCACGAATCACCATGAATTCAGCTATACATTAAGGGTGTGATCTGTTGGAATTTCATATGCCCGAGACACATATTTATATTAATGTGGCTAACTGTGTTTGATCCAAGTCGGGTCATACCCAATAACAAGCTAGACAACACCAAATGTATTCTTTTAGTGATTTGATCACTTAGACGAATACCGAACACTGCGCAATTAGAAAATTGGTTTTCTAAATAATTACACTTGATGATTTAAATAAATTATCTGGATAATTTATTTATATAAATTAATTATTTAAATTGGTTGAATAATTAAGATAGCATGTATGTTTTATAAAATTAGTTTTATAAAGTATGAGATGGAGATGTTTTAATTGTTAAAACAAAACAAAAAAAACAAAAAAAAAAAAGGAAAACAAAACAAAAAAAACCGGCCACCCATGTGGGGGTGGTGGTTTTACCCAATCAAAGACCAAGATGCTCTTTGGTTCTCCTTTTATGTTCCTCCATTCAACACACATGCATTTGTGTCTTGTTTTCTTTTGAAATTTCAAGTGTAACTCTCTCTCTTTCTCTCTCAATATCCACGGCCACTTTGGCCAAAGAAAGAGGGAGTTTTTGAGCTAGTTCAAGTGTTCAAAAATCCTAGCAACTAGTTGGTGTTGTTGCTCAAAGCTTGGGGTATACAAAGCTTGAGGGTTTCTCTTTGCAACCTTGCCATTTGAAGACATCATCTTCTTCATCCATCTACATCTTCTTATAAGGTATAAGAAGGTACCATTTACATTTTGTAAGCATATTGTTCTTGTAATATTGATCCTTGTTCTTTGGGTTTTAGTTTTAACATAATGGTATGTTCATAACAAGTTTTAAAATCTAAGCTTCCGTTGCGTTTTCATGTTAAATATGGTTAACTTGAACTTTGATAATCTTGTATAAAACCCAACAATGGCATCAAGAGCCGGTTACAAGGACTTATGCTTCTTACATGTTCATAGATTTCGGGTTTTTCATGGGTGAAAAAGGGGTCCGAAATTTTGGTGGATTTTACCCCTCATGGATTTGTAAGATCTTGACATGCATGGAAAGATCTTAGGAAACCATTATTAACATTTGGATGTTGAAAATAAAAAAAAATAATAAAAAAAAATTTGGGCCGTAGCCTCTTGGGGGGGGGGGCCGATTTTATTTGGTGATTTTGGGCATTGGTTGCTTAGGTTGCATGCTTAGAACATTTGGTATGTTTGGATGTGTCATAACCGAAACCTAGACCTTGGATGTGTTGATTGTTGTTTGTGTATGTTGATTATGTTTATTATTCAATATGGTTGTAATAATTCATAATCTTAGGCTTGTGTAATTTATTTATTCATAAGTTGGTTTGTAATAAATAGATTAGTTGCATTTTCTTTTTTTTAGAAAAATATGTATTAGGATACATTTTGTAAAAATTGAAGATGCAAGAATTGGTGGATTTGGGCCTTGGACCGAAATTTTGGGCTTGTTGGGCCTCACCGGCCCATCATGGGATTCAAGCCCATTAGGCCCATAAATTTCACTCTTGGGCCCAAGAAGACTTTTGGAAGTTTGGAGCCCATTAACAAGCCCAACAAGAACACAACAACTTGGAAAGGATACTTGAAGCATTTGGATGCAAGGTCAAGTGGGAGTCAACATTCCATCCTTGTGTCATGTTTTGTCCCTTAGGTGTGACTTATGACCTATACTTGTTTCGGCTAACAAGTATGGTCAAACTTAGCGGTTCTCGGTTATGACTATATTTTGCATGTGTTTGCTTGGTTGTTTGTTTTACTTATTGTAATGTGTGGTTGATAGATATTAGGATATCCAAACCGTCACATAGGAACGACAACAAGCATAAAACGGGTTCTAATATATATTTGGTAATATCGCGTCAATTAGTTTAATTAAATGGGTTTATTAAAACTAAGCGATTACTCACATATAATAAAATTGGTTTTATTATAACTTGAACCTTGAAAATTGGTTTTCAAAATCGCCATATTACTAAATGCATGTTAGGATATGGCATAATGTTTTTCAAACTAGAATATTGGAAAACTTAAAATCCCTTTTTCATAATTACCAAGGAAACAAGTCTTACACCATCCTTTTGTATGACACTTAACGTATTAGGGAACTTTAAATGGGATAAAGGTCACCTAACCATTTTGAGCAAACTAATATACTTAGGGTAATATTAACATATTTGTGGGATAAAGGTCACCTAACCACTTGTATGTTAATCTTACATGTTTATACAAGTAGGACGACTTGAATTGGAAACCATGTGATAAAGGTCACCTAAGCATGGGGATCTAATGGTGTTGATGGGATAAACATGCCAACACGAAATAAGGATTTCGAATGGTCCCATACCTCTAGAAGTTGCAAAAGGTTGCAATTGTCAAGATTGACTACCTTGTTAAATCAAATAACGGGATAAAGGTCACCTAACCGAAATTTGATTTATCGTTGGATTCTAGAATTTAATTATTATTTTAAAATTTGGAATAAAAGGGTATTAATAATTAAATTGTTTATAATACTAAAATAAAACTTTGTTAAATTTTGTAGATGGCCGCTAACAATGCAAACACCTCTACCCATAACACCCGTAACCTATCCTTAAGAACCATCCTTGAAAAGGATCGTCTAAACCATAATAACTTTATGGATTGGTATCGCAACTTGAGAATAGTTCTCAAACAAGAAGAGATATCATATGTCTTAGACGATCCCATTCCCGATGAGCCTAACGTGGAAGATGAGGAGGCGTATAACGATTGGGTCAAGTACACCAAAGATTCGGTGCAAGCCTCTTGCCTCATGTTAGGGACTATGATTCCCGAAATCCAAAAGGATTTCGAGCATCATGGGGCATACGACATGATAACTCAATTGAAGGAAATGTTCCTTCAACAAGCTAGAGCGGAACGTTTCGAAACGGTTCGAGCGTTTCATGCATGTCGTATGGAGGAAACCCAAAGCGTCTCATCTTATGTCCTAAAGATGAAAAGCTACATTGAAAAGCTTCGTAGGTTGAATTGTCCCGTCTCAAATGAGTTGGCTACGGATTTGATCCTCAACTCTTTGACCAAAAGGTTTGAAACCTTTGTCATGAACTATAACATGAACGGGTGGGACAAAAGCATTGGTGAGCTTCACGCAATGCTAAGAACGGCCGAAGCGGGAATGGGTAAAAGGGTTTTACCCGTTCTAACAATCAATGAAGGGAAAAGGGGACATAACTCCAACCCCAAAGCAAGTGTTGCTAAGGGCAAGGGCCACGTCCAAGGAAAGGGAAAGAGGAAAGCCATCACGCCCACCAAACCGAAGGAAAAGAAGCAAAAGGTTGCGGCGCAAGATCCATGCTTTGAGTGTGGAGAGATAGGTCATTGGAAAAGGAATTGTCCGACCTATCTCAATGCGTTAAAAGATAAGAGGGATGCGGGGCATACCTCAGGTATTATCTTTACTATACATATTGAACTAAATGTTATTTCTTCAAATACATGGGTACTTGATACCGGATGTGGAACTCACATTTGCAATTTGTTGCAGGGGTTCAAAAGAAGTAAACAACTCAACAAAGGGGACATTAGTCTCTTTATGGGCAATGGAGCAAGAGTTGAAGTCCAAGCCCAAGGAGACTACTTGTTAAAGCTTCCAAGTGGTTTGGAAGTAATTTTGAAGAATGTTTTGTATGCTCCTAAGTTAAGGAGAAACATTATTTCCGTGTCCCTTTTAAAACAATGTGGCTTTGATTTTAAATTTATGGATTATGATATTCATGTTTTGATGAATGGCATATTTTATTTTAAAGCTATACCCATGAATGGTATATATGAAATAGATCAAAGTGGTATATCACATAGTAGTTCAATGTATAATGTCAACACCAAGAAACTCAAGAAGGACTTGGGTGATCCCTATCTTTGGCATTGTCGCCTTGGACATATAAGCAAGAATCGCATGCAAACTCTTCGCAAGAGTGGTATTCTAGAAACAAATGAGTATGATTCATTTGATGTATGTGAATCTTGTTTACAAGGCAAAATGACAAAGCAACCCTTTAATAAAACTTTTGAAAGGTCAAAAGAATTATTGGGTATCATACATTCGGATGTATGTGGTCCTTTTAGACCAATGACTAGGAATGGTGAAAGATACTTCATTACCTTTATTGACGATTATAGTCGATATGGTTATGTGTACTTAATGAAACACAAAGATGAAGCTTTTGAAATGTTCAAAGACTTCAAAACTGAAGTAGAAAGACAACTCAAGACCACAATCAAAGTACTTCGTAGTGATAGAGGAGGTGAATACCTAAGTGGTGTTTTTCAAGATCATCTTAAGAGTTGTGGAATTATTTCACAACTTACTCCACCTGGAACACCACAACATAATGGTGTGTCTGAAAGGAGAAATCGTACCCTATTAGATATGGTTCGATCGATGATGGCTAGAAGCACTTTACCTCTATCATTTTGGGGCTATGCTTTACTTTCCGCTGTTCGCATATTGAATATGGCTCCAACCAAGAAAGTGGAGAAGACACCTTTTGAAGTATGGCATGGAAAGGCTCCATCGCTATCATTCTTAAGAGTTTGGGGTTGTGAAGCTTATGTAAAGCAATACACCCCAAACAAATTAGAAGTCCGATCCACTAAGTGTATCTTTATAGGTTATCCTAAAGATGATTTAGGATATTACTTTTACGATCCTAGTGAGCAAAATGTTATTATTGCTCGAAAGGGTAAGTTCTTGGAAACTAAGTTCCTTGAGGAAGGAACTAATAGTAGAACAGTGAAATTTGATGAGGATCAAGAATCACAAGATGATACACAATTGGTTGATACTAGCACTCAACAAGAGGTTGTTGAAAGTGATCAAGTGGTTGATCAAAACACACAAAACGTTCGCAGATCTGGTAGAGTTAGCAATCCACCTGAAAGATATGGATTTTTTGTAGAAGGTTGCTACGTGGTAGATTCGGATGAACCAACCACATACCGTGATGCAATGTCCAAGAATGATTGTGACAAATGGCTTGAAGCCATGAACGTTGAGATGCAATCCATGTATGACAACCAAGTTTGGGAATTGATTGAACTACCACTCAACTCCAAAGCTGTTGGAAGTAAGTGGGTTTTCAAAAGGAAAACTGATATGCATGGAAACTTGGATACTTATAAAGCAAGACTTGTAGCTAAGGGTTTCACTCAAACTCAAGGGGTTGATTATGATGAAACTTTTTCGCCTGTGGCAATGCTAAAGTCTATTAGGATATTATTTGCCATAGCTGCACATTATGATTATGAAATTTGGCAAATGGATGTCAAGACCGCTTTCCTAAATGGATATCTTGAGGAAGATGTCTATATGGTTCAGCCTGAAGGTTTTGTCGATCCAAAACATCCTAATAAAGTATGCAAGTTAAAGAAATCAATCTATGGATTGAAACAAGCATCTAGAACTTGGAATCATCGTTTTGATGAAGAAATCAAAAGTTTTGGGTTCATCAAAAACGCTGATGAGGCTTGTGTGTATAAAAAGGCTAGTGGGAGTATAATTACATTCTTAGTATTGTATGTCGATGACATTCTACTATTTGGAAATGACATTCCAACCATGGAAAGCGTTAAGGCTTGGCTTGGAAGTAGATTTTCCATCAAGGATCTTGGTGAAGCCGCCTATATTTTGGGAATAAAGATCTATAGGGATAGGTCAAGGCGCTTGATAGGTTTGAACCAAAGTACATACATTGATAAGATCTTGAAAAGGTTCAAGATGGAAAACTCCAAGAAAGGTTTTGTACCTATTCAAAGAGGGACCATATTGAGTTCAGCTCAATGTCCAAACTCAAAGGGTGAGCAAGAGATGATGAAACAAATCCCATATGCTTCTGCTATAGGATCCATCATGTATGCGATGATATGTACTAGACCGGATGTGTCATGCGCTTTGAGCATGACAAGCAGATATCAACAGAATCCAGGAAACAGTCATTGGATGGCTGTTAAGAACATATTGAAATACCTTAGGAGAACTAAGGATATGTTTCTGATATATGGATCTGGTGAGGAGGAACTCGCTATAAAAGGTTACACGGATGCGAGCTTCCAAACTGATCGAGATGATTCTCGATCACAGTCTGGGTATGTGTTCACTCTTAATGGAGGAGCTGTCTCTTGGAAGAGCTCAAAACAGGAAGTGGTAGCATTGTCCACTACAGAATCAGAATACATCGCCGCTTCATTGGCAGCTCAGGAAGCTGCATGGTTGAAGAAATTCATTACTGATCTAGGGGTAGTCTCTTCCATTCAAGACCCCCTAGAAATCTTTTGTGACAACGAGGGTGCGATTGCACAAATCAAGGAACCTCGTTCGCACCAAAAGACAAGGCACATAGAGCGGAGATTCAACTACATAAGGGATGAAGTTGAAAAAGGAAAGATATGTATTCGCAAAGTTGGAACTGATCAAAATCTTGCGGATCCATTCACGAAGCTCCTAGAAAGACCGAAACATGAGCGTCATGCGAGTGGCTTAGGACTTCGATATTCTAGTAATTGGATTTGATCTATTTTGTATTAAAGTTTAAAAGACTTTTGTAATTTAACTCTTTTATATGATTATGGAATCTTGAGTTAAATTCTAATTTTGCATGTTTAATCCATGAATAAGTTATCTTATTCTAAAAGTCCGTAGTCAATCACATTTGTGGGAACAAATGTGAAGCAAGACTATTATGAACTAGGATTGGTGGATATTCATAAGGAATGAATATGGAGCATAGGTTTGCTGCCAAAGTTCATAGATATTTGTGGGATACAAATATTGGACTGACCCGCTCTCAATATTACTACATGGAGTCGATTGACTTGATCATTAGTAATTTTGAGTAAAGGAGAATTTCATATTATCCTTAGACCTGAGATGTATACTGGGTCTTGATTTTCACCAAGTATTACACTTTGACTCTCCCCTTCGCTATTCGTAAAAGATGGTACATAAGGATGAGCTCAGGTGGAGTATAAAGTGATAGTGAGAGGCGTATACAGTCAAGATGGAATTTGTTCCTCTTATGTGTTGAGAGTTTAGATGTCTAAGGCCTGATAAAGTTGAATTGTAAAGAGAATGATCGCCTATGTCTCTTAGATCCAACATGACATCTAGTAACAAAGGGATATAATGATAGATTCACCTAAATCATATCAAGTAAGGGACTTGAAGGGATGATGTTATTGAATGGCACTTCGTCAAACACATTAGGGGTGGTGAACTGTTGTTAGGCGGTATTCACCACTTGCATTAATTTTCTATGTATCTCGTGCAAGTGGGAGATTGTTGGAATTTCATATGCCCGAGACACATATTTATATTAATGTGGCTAACTGTGTTTGATCCAAGTCGGGTCATACCCAATAACAAGCTAGACAACACCAAATGTATTCTTTTAGTGATTTGATCACTTAGACGAATACCGAACACTGCGCAATTAGAAAATTGGTTTTCTAAATAATTACACTTGATGATTTAAATAAATTATCTGGATAATTTATTTATATAAATTAATTATTTAAATTGGTTGAATAATTAAGATAGCATGTATGTTTTATAAAATTAGTTTTATAAAGTATGAGATGGAGATGTTTTAATTGTTAAAACAAAACAAAAAAAAAAAAAAAAAAAAAAAAGGAAAACAAAACAAAAAAAACCGGCCACCCATGTGGGGGTGGTGGTTTTACCCAATCAAAGACCAAGATGCTCTTTGGTTCTCCTTTTATGTTCCTCCATTCAACACACATGCATTTGTGTCTTGTTTTCTTTTGAAATTTCAAGTGTAACTCTCTCTCTTTCTCTCTCAATATCCACGGCCACTTTGGCCAAAGAAAGAGGGAGTTTTTGAGCTAGTTCAAGTGTTCAAAAATCCTAGCAACTAGTTGGTGTTGTTGCTCAAAGCTTGGGGTATACAAAGCTTGAGGGTTTCTCTTTGCAACCTTGCCATTTGAAGACATCATCTTCTTCATCCATCTACATCTTCTTATAAGGTATAAGAAGGTACCATTTACATTTTGTAAGCATGTTGTTCTTGTAATATTGATCCTTGTTCTTTGGGTTTTAGTTTTAACATAATGGTATGTTCATAACAAGTTTTAAAATCTAAGCTTCCGTTGCGTTTTCATGTTAAATATGGTTAACTTGAACTTTGATAATCTTGTATAAAACCCAACATGATCGTCATATGACCAGGTTTGATACAATGAGGGTAGTATATTCGTGTACGTTTGGTGTGATATGATTTGGCTTAATAAGTTCCACACTTTCACCAAACACTCTAGAAAGGCAACCGGGTCTAGCGTTTGATTGAAATTTATGCGCATTGTACTTCCTTAGGCTCGCAAGATTTGGTATTAAGGGTTCTGTAAACAAGTGCGTCCCTCTTACAGTTTACTACATATCGGTCACATGAATCATCCTCAAGGAGAGGGGAATAAAAAGGTGGGATTTCTTAAGGAATTTCCCAATTAAAATTCGTCCTAGAGTTTTAAAAATAATTTTGAGAGTGAGGCATAGCCACAGTAGTAGTGTGTGCTTGTGTACAATTATAGGAGAAACAATTTAAATATGCTGAACTATGTACAAAAGTTTGAACAAGAAGGGTGCACATATAGGAACACGTATAGGGACCCTAAGCATGCTACTAGATCGTTACGTCTAACCACCTTTCTTATAGTCTTCCGCTCTGATATCAATCTATCACACCCCAACCTATGACAGACCACGCCGGGGAGCAACAATACTGTATCATAGCTGAAAAGACACTAAATCAAATACACGTGTTAATATCTTAATTATTCATTTCATATAACGGTTAAGTACATAAAAACATAATATTGTCTTAACGAAAATAACATCACGAATTATACAACTAAAAATAAAATCCAACTTTATTCGACATGCAACCTAAGGTCCAAACTACTCTTTGTTCTCTTTCTTCATCCAACATAGCTACCTGCGTCATGCGTGAAGATATATAGGTTTGTCAACATAAAGTTGAGTAAGTAATCATAAATTTAGTATATAATAATATTGAAAATGACAATTCCTTACGATAAACATGAATCATAATAATAATAAATAAAGGGTCATTTTCCTCATCCCAAATGGGTCGAGTTACTCCGGCAGCGTATGATCATACTAATGAGGATGAGGATGAGATACCAACCACCATAAATCAAAAATAATCACATAGTCACATTTGCATGTATATCTAATTGAGCAATATCATATAAATGCAAATAATGGAATTGTAGTGAAAATGATAAGCTATTTAAGTTGTGAACGCATAACGTCCCCAAAATATAAAACGGTAAAAAGGCGAATGTGAATTACTCACCTACAAATGTAGATCTTAACGAGAGAAAGATTTAAACGAGTGGTAGGTTCGAGCAAGGATTCCTGACTATATGGCCTATAATTAAGTTTATAACCAATATAAATGTACTAACGAGTAAAATAATAAAGCGCGACATAACAGATTTGATCGATGAGGTTTGGGTAAAATCTTAATATTATTAGTGTAATTATCAAGATTATTATGGTTATTATTATTATTATTATGCTAGATTTACAAGTAAAATAAGAATAAACATTATATATTTTGATATATATATATATTATGAGAAGGTTAAACGAAAATTTATTTTGAACAAGGAATATAGTTTGGTTTGTAGTTGGTAAAAGATTACGAGTTAAAATAAATGAAAATGTTAACGAAAATATTTTGAACTTTTAAGATAGTTTACGTTAAGAGAGCGGAATAGTATTATCATACATTTATTATATACACATATTTAAAGGAATAATAGAGAAAATAAAAGTTCAAAAACTAGAAAACAATATGCCGGAGGTTCAGTTTAATAAGCGAGTGGCATAAAAAGATATTAGTCATTTAGTCTTTATATATATATATATATATATATATAATTAGAGGAAATAAATAAAAACAAGAAAACAAAAATAACACAAAAGAAAACCGGGTCAGGGAGGTTCGAACCCGCGCCCCGACCGACTCTGGGTATCTACACATCACGCACTAGCCATTGGGCTGGTGCTTTTGCTTGTGAATCAAAATTATTTGAAACATATATAGACAGCAAGAACATAATCCCAATTTGAAGATGAACCCTAGATCATCAATCAGCTTAATTGTTTATTGCGGGTTCAAATTGATTTAGGGTTACTGTTTTCTTGTCAAAAACGATCAGAATGCATGTTTCAATTACCTATAATGGTAGAGAATTGACGAATAACTAGAAGCTACGACTCTGTCTTGGTCATGAAATGGATAACCGTTTTTAACCAAAAATTTGATCTCGGCACCCTCCGTTTACGGTAATTTTAATACGTATCTTCGTCCGGCTCTCTCGACATCTTCGTCCATGCTTCGCCACTGCCCATAAAATCTTAATCCCTATTATATCTAATAACTGCAACTACTAAAAATTTGTGAGTGCATGATGGATGCATGTTGCAAGCGTGGATCAACTCTGTCTAATTAATGAGTGTTTGTGGAACCGCGCATATATGTTAATAATCTTGAAAACATTGATCTCACATGGATTACCATAGAGGAAAACTTGTATTGATTATTCAATAACTTTTTAGTTTAAAATGTGACTGTTTTGGAGGCAGTTAACCCAAAAATTCGAGGAATTTATGTGACTTTAAATAGAAGAAGAATCCCTTATATTATAGTTTTTATTTTATATCTATGTCTATATGCAATGTTCTTGATATAAACTCCAGGTTGGAGTGGTTTGTAGTGCAAACCAAGATTGTGAATCTTGAGAAATGAAAAAAACCATGAGCACCCAATTTTTATTTATCGAAGATTAAAAATATTCAAATATGTACAACTATTTTATTATTGTATTAGTGTTTATTCCGCCGTATTACATGGTTGTATTACATTATTCTTTTCTAATTATATATTTCTTTGATCTTTAATTTTATTTATTGTAAGAAAGTTAATAATATACTCAGGATTGATGATAAAAGGGTTTTACAAATAAATGAGACGTAATAATCTGGTTTAAAAGCTATATGGGTTTGACGAAACCCATGATCCGCTTATTTTTTTACTATAAATTTTTTTCTTAATTATAATCATTATAGTTTTAAACAAAATCGGGTATTAATTTTTAGTATATCCCTAATTTATAGGGCTTTCATATCAAATATTTGATGAAATTAGTTTTTATTATCTTGAGATGTAATAGCTCGTTTAAGGGCTATATGGATTTGGTGAGACCCATACCTGTGAATTCCGAGCAATTGCATGAGAAACATCCATTTGCAAATAAAGCAATTTGGTGGCTTGAGAAAATATAGGAAGGAACCAGAGAGCTTTTAAATATTTTCCGTATATATATTTAAATAAGATTTATTAAAATGGAATATTTTTCAATAATATGTTATCTTACTTAATTTACAATCTACATATTCCAATAAACTAAAATAATTTGAACACATGTCACTTGTAGATTCATTATTGGCCAAAATTTCCCGCTTAAACTATTTTCTTATTTTTATTGTAAACTTATTTATCTCAGTGTAATCAAAACATATCAATCTATTATTTAATCAAATAACTAATTACCTAAATTATAAAGATTAAATATTTATATATATTTAATGAAATCATATATAAATTTTTTTCCATAAAATCAGTATATACACGCTTTTCAATTTAGAAGATGAATATGATAAAAATTAAAGAACGATATTAATAGATCTAAGAAGATTAAAACAAGAAAAAAAATATGAAAGAATAACAGTTCCACTATAAACCCTTCAATTTATGGTGATATATATTATTGTCTTATAATAAAAAAGTATGAGTTTGAATTATTTACACTCTACCTCCTCGCTTTACAACAAGATGTAACGACATTGAAGAAAATTATTGAAACCCACATTCAGATGGTATTGGCTCCCAAAAAAGTAAGTTTCTCAATAATCTCTAACTTTTTGCATATATTTATTTTGTTTATAAACAAAATAAAAAAGTTAGAGTAAACAAAACTTACATTAAACAATTGCCCATAAATTAATACAAAGAAATACGGCTACGCGTCGAGCATAAGGTTGGGCACCTCCAAATAAGCCTGAGGATGGGAAACTTAATCCACCCATATGGCTACGCGTCAAGCATAAAGTTGGCCACCTCCAAATAAGCCTGAGGATGGGAACTTAATCCACCCATACGGCTATGCACTAAGCAAAAGGTTGGTAACCTCCAAATAAGCCCGATGATGGGAACCTTAATCTACCCATACGGCTACACGCGGAGCATAAGGTTGGGCACCTCCAAATAAGCTCGAGGATGGAAATCTAAATCCACCCATACGGCTACGTGCCGGGCATAAAGATGGGCACCTCCAAATAAGCCTGAGGATGCGCATTTAATCCACCCATACGGCTACGCGCTAAGCATAAGGTTGGTAACCTCCAAATAAGCGCAATGATGGGAACCTTAATCAACCCATACGGCTACACGCCGAGCATAAGGTTGGGCACCTCCAAATAAGCTCGAGGATGGAAATCTTAATCCACCCATACGACTTTGCTCTGAGTATAAGGTTGGGCACCTCCAAATAAGCCCGAGGATGGGAACCCTAATCCACTCATACGGCTACACACCGAGCATAAGGTTGGGAACCTTCAAATAAGCCGGATGATGGGAACTTTAATCCACTATTACGGCTATGCGCCGAATATGAAACTGACACGATCCGTTCCACGTGCCCGGGATACAATTCGCTCAAAACGGACACGCTCCAGTCCAACCATGTCGGACATGCTTCGCTTAACGCGCGCCAGACATGCTCCAGTTCCACTGCGTCGGACACGATTCACTCATAACGCAAAACTTAAGATTTGGGAGTTCAACGCAGGAGATTACGTCCTCCGCAACAACGAGAAGTCCAACACGAGACCTCAATGGAAAGCCTGTTCCACGAACTTGGAACGCGATGCAGCCGCGTAAGTGTTATACATAAATCGTTTTCATTTTATGTAAAAGCGGGCTGAAAGCTACGATAATAATGAAAACGATACTCCTTGACAATCTAAATTGGCATTATTTAAAACGATACTCCGCTCAACGCGAGCCGGACAGGCTCCGGTCCCATCGTACAGGACACGATCCGCTCCACGCAAGCCAGACACGCTCATGTCCCATGGTGCAGAACATGGTCCGCTACACACACCCCTGACATGCGCCAACTCAAAACGAACATGCTCTGGTCCCACCACGTCGGTCACACTCCACCTAAAAACGAACATGCTCCGCTACACCCAAACTTACCGCATTGATTTAAAAACTCTTAAAACCCAAATACAAATATAACTTTGTTCCTTTCGCATAAACCTGAAACAAAGTAAACATACATGCAAAAGGGTATATGCGAGAAGCATTGGGTCGGAAAAATCGTTAATTTTCACCCACAAGTACTCCTAATAAGTCCATAGCTCCACCTAAATGCTTGCATGCCAAGGAGCAGCACTAGACTGGGGGACTTATAGAGGTAGGGTCATAAACCCTGATACGGCGTTTATTTATTATGTTTTGTATTTGTTATATTTGTTTACCAACCAAGGCCCAATGAGCCGGGGGTTGTAGAGATAACCCATAACTGGGTTTGGCCAACTAAGGTTAGGATTTCCTGATGGTCGCTATGGAGTTCCCTATACAAGGATCATTCATCTTTCATTAGAGGGAACCTTCTCTTGGACTCTTGGCCTCCACCACTTTTTTTGTGTCTGTAAAAAAGAGAAAACTCTTAGCGGTCACCTCCACTCTTCCGTTTTCTATGTCATGTGTCGAACAACCAGAGAAGAAGATCAATGTGTGGCATCGTTCAAGTTCAAAACCGGAGAACATCCGTTCAAACTAGGTGGAGTTGAATCCATGTTTCTTCACCCGCCGTAGTGAGAGCAACGAAGGGTTATTATTTACATTAAGATTTATTTAATATGCATATTTAAACAAAACTTTGAAGTAATGTATTTTAATCTTATTATACAAAACAGAGTACAACAATTATTATTCCCAAACAAGACATTAAAATAATAAACATCACCCATTTAGCCCTTTGTCCCAATGTACTAATTCTTCACTTTCACTCCATCATCGTTGATTCAATAACACTCGTTTATCATCACTTACTAGTTACTACATACACCATTCCAACTATTTCTTAGCATGTTCAGTGGCCGGTTGTTTTAACAACATGGCTGTCCCCGTAATCATGGTTTGATACTGTGAAGTCAATTGTGTAGCCACCGATTGTTGCGGTGAATAATATACCGGTTCTTGTGTCTGGTTGGCATAATTATATGTAGGTAATGGTGTAGGAGGATGATGTGAAACATTCAGGTATTGTTGTTGAAACTTATGATTGCTTGGAACTTGAATCATACCAGGAAGAGTTGTTGTCCTATACATAGGATTTGGAGCCACGTCTAGTGGTTTGGTTAAATAAAGTGGCGGTGTGGCGGCTGATGATGCTATGGTGGTGGGATTTGCATCGGTATTGTTAGGCTGTAACTGTTAATACCATTATAATTATAATGGTGGTTTTGTGACGTTACTGGAAGAAAGTAGAGTGGGTATTGTTGGTTGTCGATTTGTGGTGGTGATTGGGCGTACACTTGGTAGTAAGATGATGATATTGGTTGGTTTGATGTTGTATGGTGTTGGATGAAATGTGGACGAGGTTGGTAGAATTGTTTTTGTTGGTCTTTGGTAAGTGATGTCTCTTGGATTAGAATCTTGTAGTTGATGGTTGTGTTAGGGTAGACTTGGGTGGTCGCGGGTGGAATTGGGGTGTCTCTGTTTGATTGAGTGTTTGTATCTTGAGTGAATGTGGTCTTTGATTGACAATTTGCCAATGCAATGCTGCTATCATTACAGAAACATTTTCATCATTAACAAAAAAGAGGAACAGATACTAGAATTCAAGTTTCACATTAAGACATGTAACATGGTTAAGGTCTATTATATATACGTACACTAAAGAAAACGATGGAGAACTCACATGTTTTTATATTTTTTTCTTTTTTACACGTGTCACCGTATGAGCTTTAATGTAGTAAATGATTAGGCTAGACTATAGCTGACTCTGCTTAGGTTAGGATTGAGCCAAGACGCAAATACTTGAAACATAAATACACTACCCTATTTATAGAGGCAGGGTACTGAAAAGACCCAAATACCCTTAAATAATACCCGCGGGTCAGTCAGAAGTCCTTCATAAGACACCCGCGGGGCATATGGGTCACCCGCATAATCACCTAAGGAAGAAACACCCTCATACGACGCGCGGAAGCATCTTAACATCCTCAGAAGTTATCTACAAGACGGAATATCGTCCACGTAAATAATTATGAGGTAATGCCCCGGGACAGCTGTTATTAATTGATAACATTCTAGAAGATATACCAAGATGCTTTCTTGAGGAATACGTGATGTGTTAGCCAATCAGCAAAGAACATCTGGCCAGGTCGTTATAGCCATGCACATGGCCAAGGTTGTCTACCATCATATCATATAAAGACACGTGTTCAGGTTGTTATGTTGATCAGTTCTTCATGTAAGTAATATAAAACATGATAAATATTATACCTATGAACCTGTTACAGCATGAAGAGTAGTAACCGCAGCAGGGTATGATGTAGTCGACATGCTTGTCATCTTGATCGAGTTCCCCTTTAGGATGTATAGTTAAGGATGGTTAGGGTTCTTGAGAGGAACCCGGTTTTAGAAGAGAGAGGAGACACATGATTTACTTATGTATGTGCAATTAGGTTATGATGTTAATATATTCTCTCTATATATACACCCAAGGGGAAACCATTTATTAGCTATTAAGAGTAATATGAATGATAATGATGGCCAAGGGGAAACCCATCAACAATTACCAAGCTAATATATAATAAGGTATAATTAATTATTTTGATCTATTATTATATAAATGATAATGATGGACATATAAATAAATAATAAAATATATTTATTCTTACATTCTCCCACTTGGCCGAGTAATCATTTATTATGAGTATTAGATAAGCCTGATCAAGAGTTAACACTCATTTTAGTTTTAAACTCAAACTGGAGCAGAGAAATACAATCATTGAATTAAACATCAGCTCAAGACCCCCATTAATCATACTGCAGTCCTTATTTAAAACCTAAGTAGTTATGATCAAAATTTTCAAGTAAGCCGTTCAGAACGTTAATTTGTATATTTGATTCGTCTTTATGTCATTATGCATGCAGAACGTATTAAGAGACGTACAAAATCAAAACTGATGAGGAAATTTAATAGTTAATCATTCATACTACGATATTTAGTTGTACGTGGTCATTAATAAACCCCTCATGATTATAAGCGCTTTCATAATACTTATGGATAATAGACCTTTAGTTATAGGATCCTTAAGCATATCATGAATGTATTCGATATGAAAATTTAGATTCCTCAATTCGTTAATAAACGAATAATTAATTTCATATCAAAATTTAATGCAGCACCTATCAAACTGTTACTATTTGAGAAAACATGGTAGCTGACGTTATCATAATAAGTCTTCAATATATAATTTATATGGAGTTAATAAAACTTATGAGTCCACTAATAAATGTTCAACAACATTTATTGACAACAACGTTGTAATTAATCAACATATTATGTCGTTATGACTTAGGTTGTTGTTATCAGTTCATTATGACTCCTCCATGAGATAGATTTATCTACTGACATAAGAATATATCCCAAAATTACATTTTATTATCTCTGAATATGACAAAGTTTAGAGTAATATACCGGTTTGAATTCTCACTTCTTCTTTTAAATTATAGTCTTTCGTTTCTTTTAAAAATATTTTAATACTCTTTTAGATGTTTCACATTAATCTAGGCATATTTAGTGTGTTACAATTTTGAGTAATATCTGAACGAGTATAGACTTGAAACTACATAAGCCTTCTACTTAATGAAGCATAAGGTAATAATCTCAATGATCCTATTATCTCTAAATAGAGCAATATTGTTTGTTACATGTGTAAGGACCCATTTAAGATAAAACTTATAGAACAAAACAAATGTCCCTTTAGGTCTATCTCAGAATGTTATGATATCTATTATGCAAGGGATATCTTTGAGATCTATAATATCAAAGTATGTGTGAAAATGCTTTGACTCATGTAACATATACTTGTCAGAAGAATGTCATCTATATAAGGACAAGTTTGTTTTTAGTTGCTCCCACTCATCTTGAGGTAGGTACATTAATCCACTTGGTTTTTGATGAAAATAATTGTATAAAGATTTCATCAAATTTTGATGTTTGTATTAACCCATATATGGATTTTATTGACTTATAGACTAAAAGTTCTTTGACCTTCAGTTTATAACTTTTAGGTTGTTTTATGAACAAATAAGTATGTAAGCCAATTGTTAGGGAAAGTTGTTTTAATGTTCATCTAATGTAGCTCTTAACTATTATAAGCTACTAGAACAATAATGATAATTAAAGAAATCTTTTGTAATATAGGTAAGAAGATTCTTTGATAACTTATTCCCTCTTGAATATAACCTTTAACAATCAATCATTCTTCTTTATGTCTTAACGTTCGTGTTAGGATTTAGTTTAGTTATGAACACCTTTAGGTGATTCAACCAAATCTCAAAACGTTATTCTGACTTATGAAGTGTAGTTTAATTTGCTAATTATAGCTTATTTCGTTCAGAAGATTAATTGATGCTAATGATATAATTAGAAGGGGTATGATCATTATACTTTCCAACATCCATTTTAACTTTAGTTAGGGAGGTTACATAATCATCAATTTTTGTAGGCTTTAAAACTTAGATGGCCTCCTGAGTTGATTATTGGGTAATTTTAAAAGTCTCGGTTATAAGGATTAGCTCTTGGTTAGGTTGCTATCATTTTCAGGATTCTAAGTGTGTAAGAGTTGGTGTAGTATGGTGTACAAGAGGTGTAATTGGAGTAAAATTTAATATCTCTCTTCCCACCGCCTCTTGTACTTCTAACAAGTCATTATAAATACTTTTACTGCTCCCACTGGCCTTAGAAACCTTTAGAAAATTTACATGCTTATGGTCAATATTTAAGGACCAATAGATTCTAATAGAGAAACAAGTTAATAATATAAGTTGTAGTTTCTCTTAGTGAGGATTAGTTTATTAAGAAATCTGAATATGCCCACATTTAGCAACAATGACACTTTTGTAAGAGTAGTAGTAGTAGTAGTAGTAAATTCTAAAGAGATAAGTTTTGATAAAATAGTGTTGTGATAAAGCAATGCCATGTGCAAGAGGTGCAATTGAGATAATATCAAGTTTTCACTCCCCCACCTCTTGCAAATCTTGTAAGTTATGATTGAGACACTTAAGGCTCCCACTAATCTTTAATATCTCTAGAAAAAACTACATAAGGAGTTTCAATGATGTACGTGATGTGGGAATTTCTCATATATATGTTAGACTTGATTTGATTTCATTAACGTCCAGATGTCATAATAAACATAGGGACATATTTAGAAGAAATCGTATTATGTATATATGAATGGATCTCTTTAAAACCATGGACCATAGAAGTCATATTAGATACAAGTAAATAGTTTTTAAATGATAAAAGAATTATGTCTGAATATTCCGTTTGAATAAGTTCCACGAATGTACGTGAAATATAACTTCTGGTGGACCCATATATATTTCTTAAGACAAGTAATGTTTAGGACATCTAACACATGATTTAAAATCACTAAGAATGAGATTATGAAAAAACACCCTCATCAACCATTTCATGATTTCTCATGAAATTTGGTTTTAATGGATGAATTTTATTGGTCTCATTTGTCTTTTGTTAAATTTTTATTTGCATGATAACAAAAGTTATGAAGTACATAGTATCATCCTGTTCTATTTTATAAATGTTTCAATCCGGATATTGATAACAAATAATATGAGAGTTTAAGGTAAGAGTGACTTTATGTTGGCTACGCAAACCTCATAACTGTCATAATGTAGCTTAAGTATTGATACTAAATTCAGATTAATCTCTAGAATATTTAAGGTATCATAAAACGTAATTAGAAGACAGTTAATCATGGTTCTAATAACCTTAACATTTAAATTTGTCACTAACACTCATGTTAGTTATTTGTTAATTTCGGGTAAACATATAGAACTAGACTCAACGAATCATGTGTTAATGGGAATATTAGGATTAGCAGACTTAAATATCATTAATATACAACTATCAATTTTAGCCAGTTATTCTTTTTAATTATGGATAGTCTTGTTGCTTATGCCTAATCTAATGACATATTTTTGCAATGAGACTTCTCCTTAAAGAACATAGAGCTGGAAGTAATACTTGTATTTTGTCTATGAACCTTAGAATTATCATCTTTTTTGTTTTATTGGTAGTGAGTTGAATAACATCTTATTTTCAGTACCAGCCGTTTCTTTTCTTGTACATATGTTGCTAATCAACACACTCATTTTCCTTTGGTACTTCTGAGTGTTATAGTTGATTCCTAAGGCACCAAATTGTACTATTGAAAATTTGAGTATGCAATGTACTTAATATCATGTGTAAGCCCTTAATTTATGTGTCATGAATCATGATTGTACATTATGATGTATTCAAAAATACCATTAACCTTATAGTTAGAATTTTTAAGGAGTGCATGAATCTTGGGAGTTATTTTGATTAGTCTTAGGAAAAACTAAATCAAGAATAAATCTAGTGATAACATTTATTTATATAAGTTCTTGATTATCATTATCGTTATAGACATTATGATTGACTCATTCCATTTCTTAGGCTCTAGTTTTCAATGGAATAATTGTTATTAGAAAGAGCATTAGGATAGTCATATCATGTCTTAATAGATATTTAAAATTGAGAAGAGCTAAATGTTATTAAAACACTTTATGAGACAAAATTCAATTGTGTTTTAAGATTAGAGTGGATGATTTGGATGGGATAGCTATTTATAAAAGAAAATTATAGTGAATAATGATATGGGATATTAAGATAATACATATTAAAATTTATGATCATTAGATTAATGAAGGATCATTAATGTGAGGATCATTATATTTTTATTGAAGATGTGATATGTCTATTATTAACATCAAACTAAAAGACTATAATTAAAAGTTCTACTTAAACAAAAAATAAATCACCTTTGGAAAGAATTAAAATTTATTTAAGTATGTGTGCAAAACAATTGTAACATATCACCTTTGGGCAGAAGTGAGACAATTATTTTAATTATGCACGGGCTAGTTTTGCTAAATAAAAATGTAACAAATCACCTTTGGGCAGAAGTGAGACATTTGTATCAATTTAGGAAAAACTAACAAAAGCTTTTCAATTATTCTTGAATGATAGGGTAAATGTAACTTATCACCTTTGGGCAGAAGTGTTACATCAAAAGTTCATTCAAGTTAAGCCTTTATGTTTTGTAAAATTTTATAATATTTAAGGTTTACAAAACATTTAATTAGTTAATAGCGGAAAATGTTTAGAGTAAGGATTTTTAAGTTTCCGGTAGGACCTTATTTTGCGGAATTAGTTCTAGGAAATTTTGGGTTCCCGAGAATTGCCAGTTTCCGGCTTTTAGTGGGTTTTTCAGTATTTGGGTGTTTACATGATTTTATGGAGTTTTATGGAAAATGTTGATTCCGGTATTAGTGAGTTTTTGGGTTTATGGGTTATGACCCCAAACCATTTTAGAAACTCATACACTCTTAGAACACATAAGCAATTTTAAGCCAATAATACATGAATTTAAATAGCCCGTGAACCCTTCAACTGGTTTAAGCCCTTAACCCATGATCTTTATTAACTAGATTAATAATGATAAGATTTGGTTCAAATCTTTTTAATGATTAATAATTATATTTGTTTCCTATTTTAAGGGGATTCAAATCTTTTAAAAAAATATTAAAACTTCTAATTTATCCAAGATTTGAAAAAATATTTCCCTAAATAATCATTAACAAATTTTAATCTAGATTTTTAACCAACATATGTATAATTTTCGATAATAATGATGAACACGAAGAACATTATCGAAAATTTTAACAATTAAACATAAAAAAAACTTGGAATCGAAATCTTAAAACATGAAATTAACAGATTTCGAAAATATTAGAGTTTACTAAATATGAATTTTAGCGATTTTAAACAGTTTCATGTATTGTTTCGTAATAGAACATGAAAAAAAAGAAACCTAAAAAATTAGGGTTTATCAAGTTTTAGTCCATGTCTTCTGATTCAATTCCAGATTTATGAAAAACATGAAGAACTGATTAATCAACATCACTCTGATGCCACATGTTGATCAGTTCTTCATGTAAGTAATATAAAACATGATAAATATTAAACCTATGAACCTGTTACAGCATGAAGAGTAGTAACCGCAGCAGGGTATGATGTAGTCAGCATGCTTGTCATCTTGATCGAGTTCCCCATTAGGATGTATAGTTAAGGATGGTTAGGGTTCTTGAGAGGAACCCGGTTTTAGAAGAGAGAGGAGACACATGATTTACTTATGTGTGTGAGATTAGGTTATGATGTTAATTTATTCTCTCTATATATACACCCAAGGGGAAACCCTTTATTAGCTATTAAGAGTAATATGGCCCATCAACAATTACCAAGCTAATATATAATAAGGTATAATTAATTATTTTGATCTATTATTATAAAAATGATAATGATGGCCATATAAATAAATATATAAAATATATTTATTCTTACATGTTATACATGCACATTCAACGTATAAACTGAACCTGTAATATGAGGACATGTGTCTAGGTGGTTACAAGAGCATCTTCCAAAGAGACAACTGCCCAATCACCTTCCCACATCCTTCGGCTATAAATACCCCCTCGATCATCATGAGGTATTCATTCACTCCGACTGTACTTTCACTATTTACTTAAGTGCATTATCTTCATCAAAGTTGTACTTATTCTCACGCCGAAGGGTGGTTACGGGAAGACCCCCCCCCCTCTTGTCCTTCCCGTAGCGAGCTCACGGTGTTTGTTTTGCAGGTTCACGTCATTGGACTTTAGGAATTGTGCATATCGTATTGGCAGTTAACCGTATTCTACCTTGTGGACTCATTGGATCTAGGACCCGTCAAGGGGAGTAGATCTGTGTTTCTTCATTGGCGCCATCCGTGCTTTTGTTAGAACAACAAGAAATTTTTTCCATTCTCTTTACGATATGAATCAGTTACCTAAAAGGTCGACGGAGAATCAATCGCAACCTCCACCTGATCTCAGTATTGAAACACATGAATGAGCAACGTCCATTTTTGCTAGAATCACGAATTCTATTCCACGAACTGATGCCGTGAACCTTGGAGGTTTTACCTTAGGTGGTTCAACGACTCGGGGACATTTCACTCCATTAGCAAATACGACTCCGGTAGACACTGGAAATGTCGCTACACCGACTACTGACCTAGGGCATGTCACAGCCCCAGGAGGTTCTAAACTGGGAGATCTAGAGCGAATTATGAGAGAAGCCCAACGAACTCACTCGGAGCTAGGTTTGGAGGAAGATTCCGGTGACTCTAATCCAAGAAGAGCTCACCGTCGCAGTTCCAAGTCCGAAGGACTTTTATCTCCGGATGAGTGGCTTCGTATTCAACAAGAAAATTTGAAAGCAGAGTACGAACGCAGGGCTCGGAATGAGCGTTTTCATGGCCGTACCCTGACGTATAATGAGCTTCCCAGGAGATCTATTTCTCCTCCCATAAGGGGAAGCCACATTCAATACAGTCAACCGCCAGAACAGAATGTGGGCGAGATTCGGAGGTTACGTCCTCGCCCTCGCATAGATATGCGGGTACCATCTTATGAGGATGAACTAGACGGATACGACTCAACTTATCGTCCGGAAGGTAGTTATTACAGCGGGGATAGCCGCCTTCCTTCATATGGAGGGGCTAGTTACCCGCGACCAGTCGTCCACCACGCGGAATACTGCAGTAGTGCTGAGTATGATTTTTCAAAACCATACCGTCCAGAATCTTTTGCAGAAAAGTCAAAAATTTATTCCAAGCATCGCACAAGCTCCATTTCCAATAAACGCAAAGATTCCAACATCCGTTGGAACATATAATGGAATGACAGATCCCAGTAATCATTTGCTGAGATTTGTGGCAGTCGGGTGAGTCAGTGCTAGGACCCTTCCGTACTGGTGCCACATGTTTGCACTAACATTCACGGGAGCTGCTCGAGAATGGTTTGAAAAGTTGCCCGCTAGGCAAATCAAAAGCTGGAATGATTTTGTAGCAAAATTTTCCCAACATTTTAGTCAAAAAAAGAAACATACCCGTCACCCTTCGGAAATACTAGATGTTACAAGGCGAAATAATGAGTCTATTGAAGAATTCATTACTCGTTTTAATAACGAGAGCCTTAACATTGGAGGAGTCAGCGAAGATATGCTGAGAGGAGCATTCTGTAAGAACGTTCATAGTGATGCCCAGATCCGCACTCTTACGGGGAGAAATGGAATGCCTGAATCATGGGATGAAATTATGAAGGCGGCAAAAGTGTTTGCAAGAACCGAAAAAACTCTAGGTTCTGATAGTCAAAAACAATCACCAAGGATTGAGTTTCAAACTCAGAGACCAAACAAACAGGCCAAAGGGACAATATGTTCAAGACTTCAGCCAAGTGCGGAAACGTCTAAACCATTCGATGCAAGGTCGCTCATCGGTAACAAAAATAAATCAGGACCCTCAAACAGAAGTTCAAACAACTGGACCCCGTTATCATAGACTCCCTCAGAAATTCTTACCACTGAAAATCTGACCTTCAGAAAGCCTCAACCATTACCGAGGAAGTCTTGATAACAAGAAGCACTGCTCATATCATAATGATATTGGACACAACAAGAATGAGTGTGTGGCCCTCAGAAATGAAATTGAAGCAGCTGTCAAAAATGGCAAACTCGAACATTTGGTCAAAGGCACACGACCAGGGACTGGCAAACCTCCCGCAAAGGACAGCCAAGGTCCAGCCAAAAGGCAATTCAGAGATTTGAACGTCCACATGATTTAGGGTGGACATTCGGGTAAAGGAAAAAGGAGGGAATATTTAGATGAGGAGTGGAAAAAACGATCCCGTGATCTTTCCTCGGGTCAGAGGAGGCCCGTGTAACAAAAACCCGTTGATAATTACTGCTCAATTTGGTGACTACAGATCACAATATGTGTTCTTTGACACTGGAAGTACATCTGACATCATGTACGAACAATGTTTTGAACAATTAGATGAGGAAGACAAAGAAATATTAAAACCAATTCACGCTCCCGTCTCTGGTTTTGGAGGGGAGATAATGCATCTGCGTGGGGTAATATCGTTTCCGGTAACACTCAGCGACAGAATTGATTCAAGAACGGAAGAAGTTGAATTTTTGGTTTTACCAGCAACTTCTAAACATAACATTATTTTGGGACGAGAAGCGATTGGTGATTTCAACGCCCACCCGTCCACGGCCCACGGCGCAGTAGGAGTTCCAACTAGCACCGGCGTGGCAATAATTCATGTCAACCGACATTGTTTTGCAACGGAAAGTTCAAGACCCAGCAAGGTCCCTAGACAAGCTCAAAGAACCGAACCAGAGAAATGGGTTTTGAACAAGAAATTTCCTGAACAAACAGTTACTATTGGGCCAGCTATTTCAAAAATAGTAAGGACCTTCTTGAAGCAGTTGTTAACCAAAAGATGGACATCTTCGCTTGGCAACCCGCGGACATGACTGGTGTCCCACAGAACATTGCTGAACACAAGTTAAGGGTAAACTCGGTGTTTACCCCAATTGTCCAGAAGATGGGGCCGGAACAAATGAAAGCCATGAATGAGCAAGTACAAGATCTTCTTCAAGCCGGAATCATCCGGGAAAGCAAATATCATACATGGGTAGCTAATCCAGTCATTGTCCCAAAAAGTAACAGGTCATGGCGGATGTGTATTGATTTTAAAGACCTAAACAAAGCTTGCCCCAAAGACTGTTATCCATTACCTGAGATTGATCTCAAGGTAGACGTTGTACCTCCGTTCAAATTCAAATGCTTCCTTGATGCCTATAAAGGCAATCACCAAATCCGCATGGCGGCAGGTGATGAGGATAAAACAGCATTCCAAACTGATCAAGGCACTTTTTGTTATAAGATGATGCCTTTCGGGTTGAAGAACGCGGGTGCCACATATCAGCGGTTAATGGATCAAGCTTTTAAGAATCAGATAAGTCGAAACCTGGAAGTTTATATGGACAATTTAGTCATTAAAAGCATCGAAGAAGATCAAATGTTAAGAGATATTGAAGAGACCTTTGAAACATTAAGAAGCATCAATATGAAGTTGAACCCGACTAAGTGTTCGTTCGGGATAGAAGAGAGAAAATTCCTTGGAGTCATAGTAACGGATGTTGGCTTCAAAGCCAACCCCGATAAAGTTCAGGCTATAGCCCGCATGTCTTCTCCCTCTTCCCTCAAAGAAGTTCAAACACTTAATAGAATCACTTGTAGCGCTAAAACCGATTCTTAGCAAATCACGCGGCCAAGTCTTATCCAATCGTGTCAACACTTAGAAATTGCCTTAAGAAGGCACGTTTCAAGTGGATCGCAGAAGCTGAAAAAGCATCCTTAGAGGTTAAGAAATGTTTAATGGACTTGCCTACTTTAACAGCACCATATGCGGGTGAACCTCTAACACTGTATTTATCTGCCTCGGATATTGCCATAAGGGCCGTACTACTGATGGATAGGAAAAATGTCCAAACACCAATTTACTACGTCAGTAGAACATTGTCAGATCCGGAGACCAGATATTCGATGTTAGAAAAACTTGTCTTAGCACTAGTCTATGCAGCCCGACGGCTCCGCAGATATTTTCAGGGACATCCCCTAAATGTTATGACCGGTTACAAACTCTAGAACGTGTTGAGTAAACCAAAACTGTCTGGACGGTTGGCAAAATGGGTCATTGAGTTGGGTGAACATGCAATCGAATATAAGCCTAGACCAGCGATCAAAGGACAGGTACTCGCGGACTTCATCACCGAAGTCCCGCAGCACAAAGAAAAGGAATGCTTGATTGAGCAACAACCCCAAGCACCTCCGGAACAAAGACAAGTTTGGTCGTTGTTCACGGACGGAGCCTCTAGCAGTGAAGGATCTGGGGCAGGCCTCAGGCTAGTTAATCCTGAAGGCAATGAGTTCACATATGCCATAAAGTTGGACTTCAAAAGTACCAACAATGAGGCAGAATATGAAGCCTTCCTGGCAGGCTTGCGGATAGCCAGCAAGCTTGGCGTGAAAAATTTGGAAGCACGGGTGGATTCCATGCTGATTGCAGGACAGATAAACGAAACTTACGAAGCAAAAAATGACGTTATGGCTTCTTATCTCTCACAAGCAAAAGACTTAATCCGCTAGTTCTCCTCCTTCAACATTGTTCACATTAAGAGGAGTGAGAACAAATATGCAGACACCCTTAGCAAACTAGCCTCGACAAATTTCGAACATATTGCTAAGGATATTCGCGAAGAAGTTTTGGAACACCCGTCCGTTCCTCAAAATCAAGTTTTGGTAATTCAAACGTGTATCGAATCATGGATGACACCGATTAAGGCTTATCTATCATCCGGAGCCCTCCCAACAGAAAAGGCTGAAGCTCGGAAGATTAAACACAAGGCTTTGAATTACCAAGTAAACGATGGCGTGTTATACCGGAGATCATTTCTAGAACCACTGTTGCATTTCGTAGATGCGGAAGACGCGAATTGTCTAATACGAGAAATTCACGAAGGCATCTGTGGCTTGCACGCAGGTCTTAGAATGACTGTGGCGAAGATCATGAATGCAGGGTATTATTGGCCCTGCATGCACTTAGACGTTGTGCAAGAAATCAGAAATTGTGATTCTTGCCAGCGTCATGCTCCTAATACCTTATGCCCCAAAAATGAATTGATCCCGATAACATCCGCCTGGCCATTCCAGAAGTGGGCTATAGACATTATGGGACCATTCCCGAAAGCCCCTGGACGGGTCAAATTCTTGATAGTGGCCATTGATTACTTCACCAAATGGTGAGAGCCAAACCGGTTGCATCAATAACGGCATCAAGTGTCAAAAAGTTCCTCTGGGAATTCATCATTTGCAGGTTTGGTCTTCCGCAAGAATTGGTAAGTGACAATGGGACCCAATTTGCTGATAGCGGACTACAAGAATGGTTGAAAGAACTTCAAGTCATTCAAAATTTTACATCTGTAGCTCATCCGCAGGCAAATGGTCAGGTCGAAAGAACCAACCGGACTATCAAAGAAGGAATTAAGGCAAGGTTAGGAACTAAACGGACGGGTTGGGTGGACGAATTGCCCCATGTACTTTGGGCCTTTTGCACTCAAAGGAATTCCAGCAATTCTGAGACGCCGTTTAGTTTAACCTATGGCACTGAGGCCATGATCCCAGCCGAAATCGGGATTCCATCTGCAAGGGTTTTGTTAATTGATGATAATGATTATGAACTCCGGATGAATCTTGATTTGATGGAGAAAGAAGAGAACATGCATTGATCCGCGAACACAATTATAAGCTACAGCTTCATAAATACTACAACTCGCCGGTCAAGAAATGTGAGTTCGATGCGAGAGACTTCGTCTTCCGTGACAACGAGGCTTCCGACCAGGAGCCCCCGGGCAAGTTGGCTCTAACTTGGGAAGCCCTTTACAAGATAAAAAAAAGTTTTGTCTAAGGGTGCCTACAAGTTAGAAAAGTTAGATGAGGTAGAGGTTCTACAAACTTGGAATGGGGCACAATTAAAAAAGTGTTACATTTAGCAATTTCGTTTGTTTTACTTTGGCCTGCGCGCCCGAATAAACTTGTTAAACTTTTGTAATTTCACTCTATATTTTGGCTTACGCCCGTCATATGGAAAATTTATGATAAGACCTACGATGTGTTGTAATCTTGTATTAACAAAATCGAAGATCCGGCAGAACACATATATTATAACGGATAAGACAAAGTGTACCGAGAGAACAAAAACTTCTTATTTACCGTTAAAAGAGATTACAAAAAGAAGTACATATAAAGTTATACAGAGAATAGATCTACATCTAAGAAGCTGTGTCTTCAACCTCCTTGTTTCCAGCTTTAATATCATCTTGATCTTCTTCATCTAGACCAAGAAGAACTTTTAGCTAGTCAATGGCGTCTTCCTTTTCGGCAAGTTCAAATATCTGCTCTGAAATCGGAAACTTTAGAGTATCATAAGTCTTCGTCTTTTCAGTAAGAATCGCAGGAGTATCCTTGCCATGAAGAATGAATTCTTCCGGAACTCTGCTTTCGGAGGCAAAGTTATAACCTTCTTGAACCCCTATTTGGAGTCCGGCTTGCTTGGAGGCACTCAAGAGCACCGCAACACAGTCACCAAAAACATCACTCCGATAAACTTGCGTGATAATCTATTAACAAAAATTAAATATCAGCAATTACAACTGTCATAAATCACTTTCGATAGAATAAAAGGCACATGTACCTCAGGAATGCCTTCCGCCAAGAGCCACTTTCTATCCGCCTCCGCCCACAGTAGCTTCATTTTATGACTGGCATATTCCAGTGATTGTTCCTGGCTTTTGGCATTGTGGTTGGACAGACTTTTATCTTTGGCTGCTGAGTCGACCTGAAGAGTTTTTATCAGTTCAGCTTGCTCCTCCAATTGCTTCTGGAGAGCAACCTTGGTTTCCTCAGCAGCGAGACGATTGGCTCTCTCGGCTTCATAAGCTTTGAAATTCTCTTGAGCCTCAGTTAGAGCATTGAAAGCTTCTTTCTTGGACTCAAGCAGTTTAAGCTTTAATTCGTCCCATTCCTCGTTCATCACCAACCAATCCCGGGTGATCTCTTGATTGGTAGAAATAGTATTCACCAAGTGGTAGGAATTTGAGTTCAGCAATTCCTGGCGAACACGGCGACGTTGTCGCTCCCTTTCTGCAGGAGGAAGACTTCCTCGCAGATATTCAAAACACGTGTCCACGTCATTCAACGTCAAATTTTGACATAATGACCAGTGTGGATTATGAGGGGCAGTTTCCTCTGCCGCGGAAGGCGAGGAGGTCTGACCCCCATAACAGAATGCACTAACACCTCCTTGGTCTCTAAATTGATGAACATTAACGTTTGGAGACATACGGAGGGCGTCAGGCTCACTAATCTCCCTCTCCTTTAAAGGAGAAGTGCCCGTCAGATTGATCGGATCCTGAAGAGTGTTTGGTGGTGAGGATGATGGGGTTGGAAGTTTTGAAGCACCGGAGTCCTTTAACCCAGAAATGTCTTCTGGAAAGTCTTCCAAACCTACTGACATAATTATAGTCAGGCATCAGATACATTACTGTTTGAAAACATGATAAATATAAGAGATAACAAAATTACCTAAGGAGATGTCCCGGGCATCACGTTGATGATGACGTGATTCCAAGTCGACGACTTTTGCCTTCTTCTTCTTCTTAGATGGAGCAGCTTTAGTAGGTTGAGCCTTATGCTTACCAGCCGCCGTAGACGCACTGCATCAATGGCTTGAGGCTCCTCCCCAAGATTGGTGTCGTCGACCGCCTGGTGATCACCATCATCACCCACTGATTTTTTGGCGGCGGCTTTTGAATCCAGCTTGCGGGTTAGACCTACAGTTGAATGCGATGGGTTAATAGCATCAACTGTAAACCCTTCCTCGCAGAGTGATGACTCCTCACTGGACGAAAGAAGTACTACCACTCCGCTGGAAGTAGCAACTGTAATGGGTCAAGGTTGTGGAATCCCCTCACCTTTCAAGACGAACTCCTCACCTTGAGCGAACATCGCCTCGGAAACCACAGGCTCAGGGCTAAGAGTAGTGGAAAATAAAAAATTATTACGGGTACGTTCCAAGTAAGGTACGTCCCTCGGATCGATGGGGAGACGTACCATCATCCCTCCTTCGCGATCTAGAAGGGTGCTGAACACAGAACCTTCGTCTATGCAAGAAAACAATAAAGTTAAGGATGAGGAAAGATATTAAGAATAAGTTAGCAACATACTTACGGTTATCTAATTTCTCGTAATACGGTTCTAGTTGAGGGAACGGCCATAGACGACTCATCTTCGCATGTACCATCGCCCCTTCGTGAATAGGGCACATGGGTGTCGGCATTTGGGTCAAAGTGTTGAACCATTTATGACCCTCGTATTCAATGGCGGGGATATTGGGAGCTGCATCTTCCGGTTTCCGCCGGGCCATCGTAAACGGGATGACATCCTCTCGGATCCAAAAGAACTTGGATTTCCACCCGTGAATACTCTGGATCCATTCAAAGCCGATTGGACCTTTTCCGTCACGATATGTCATTTTGTAAAAAATGGCAAACATGTTGACGGACGGTTCATAGTCATGAGATTGGCAACAAAATTCGAAGTGTCGAATTCTTAGCATCCCAAATGGGTGAATTTGGGATAAATGGAGCCTATAGGCTCTCAGAACAGATCGAATGAACTTCGTCACGGGTAGTCGGAAGTTACCCGTGGTAAAATGGTCCAGGTATACGGCCATCTTCTTCGCCGGCGGCGCCGTGGCAATTGCACCTTCTGCCGGACATTCGGCTTCCCATTCCGGTGCTAGCCCATATACGTTTCTCACATCATCAAAATCCTTTTCTTTAATGTTACATCCAACCTCGTGGATGGCAGGAGGATTCTTCTTATCAATGGCCATCGTAATATAAGTAACGGAATAGAAAACACAAGTTGTGAAAGTTTTCAGATCTGTTAAGCTTTGAAGAGAGATATCTTGAGAGTGATAAGAATGAATGAAAGGCCATACACCTATTTATACTCATTGCAATAAATGTGTCTAGTTGATTAACAAAGGAAAGAGAAAATATGGGTCATTGAATGATTGACACGTCAGGCGGGAAATTCGAAAAAGCATGTACAGGCTGTCAAGAGGCGTCCCATCAGCCGTCACTTAAAATGTCTTTACCCACCACGTCATCAATACCATCCAAGTTGCAAAATTCAAAAACCGAAAATCTCTTGCAAGAATATTATCATATAAACAAGTATAGCAATCCTATGACTAAAAAGAT